>NW_028261387.1:7029826-7329826 GCF_051295495.1 Thamnophis sirtalis
CTGTATCTACTCTTATGGTCTTACAACCTTCCCCAATCCTTATCCATCTCTGCCAACCCTCTATCTTGTATGAGACTTCAGACAGTGACCCAAACACGAGGGAAAGACGCAAAATAAAAAGTAGACTCCACAGACTGGAATTCAATCCATGCATGCCTCAAGCAATCGAAGAAATGGCCAGTGCCTGGCAATAATTATTTCCTTTTTTTTTACTGCTCCCGTTTAAAATTCACATTATCAATGCAGAGGTGGGTTCCTACCAGTTCGCACCTATTCGGTAGAACCGGTTCATCAAATCTACCGAACCGGTTAGAAGAGGTTCCACCAGTGGACCCGGAAAGCAGGCCACACCTACAGAAGAGCTTCCAAAAATTTTTGAAACCCACCACTGGTCTTTGGATATGATTATTCTACACTATCATGCTCCTATTTATAAAACTCAGTGTCTCTGTGAAAGGTAAGGATGACTACTGCGTTTGTGGTGCAATCAGAACATTGCGTGTGTTGAAGTTGTTTTAACGCAAACCAAAGATGCCTTTTAAAAAACAAGTTTACATCCTATTCTTATGCATGCCAGTGCTGTGTGTGAAGTAATTTAAGGTGGTTCTGACAAGTGTCGTCGGCATCTTCATATCCGGTCACATGGGCGGTAAGCCACTCCCATCCGGTCACATGGGTGGCAAGCCACTCCCAAAAAAGAGGCCACACCCACAGAGTAGGTTCAAACAATTTTTGAAACCCACCACTGGTGCAGAGATATACCTACATGCCCAAAATAGAATTCATACATCACACAATGTTATAATAAGCTTTGTTTTGATCTGGCTTGCTGCAACAGGGTGAATCTAGCCATTGTAATTATTTTTATTAGCATTGTTACATATCAAGCAAGCAAGCAATAACTCAATCCAAACTCTCTGTTAGGGAATAATACCCATTTCTTGACTTTGTTGCATTTGACATAGCTTAAGAGGTCCATTTCCTATCTAGTTAACATATATATTAACATAAGGGAGAATTCTCCTCCTGGAATCCCGTAAGTAGCCAGCAGTGGCATTCCCAATAGACCACTCTTCACCATTTTTATGTTAGTTACTTATTATTCCATGTGCCATTTGCTGTGTTACTTGTTCTACTTGGAAGATTCAGAAGTTGAGACATATGTCCTCCAAATGAATTGAAATATAGCTATCATCATTCCCAGCCAGCATGACCAAAATCAGTCAATGAATAATTATTATGCATGTATATTCTTGCATTTAATTAGAAGCTAACACAGATTTTTTGTTGTTCATTTATGAACTAAAGGTGTCTTAAGGAGGCATTTCATTTCTTTCCAAATGGTTGTCTCAGCTCAGTCACCCTTCCTGATGTCCAATGTAATAAGATAGAATTAAGAAACCAATTTTTTAATGCAAAAAATAATTTCAATTATTTTATCACACTGATTCTAATCATACCCTAAGGCAGTGATTTCACTACTATTTTTCAGGCTATGTAAAAATGTCTCAGATTAGGTATTAATAACTTTGTTTAATAATGATGGAAATATGGGGACAGATTCGGGTCAGAAATGTAAAATCTACGCAAGTTCAAAACTTGAGAGAGAATTTTTATAAGATGTTTCATAGATGGCACTTAGATTTCAAAAAGTTAGCTTGTGTGTATTTGAATTTATAATTCAAATGTTGGAGATGTGATTGTGTTGATGCTATGCATTATCATGCATGGTGGATTTGTAAAAATGTTAAAGCATTCTGGATAAAAATACGGTGGATTATTCAAAATATTTTTTTTTAAAAGAGGATAAAGTTCACTCTTCAGCTGTTCTTGCTAGGTATAATTACAGATTGTACAGCTATAGAGACTAATTTGATTTTGGGGGGGGTTCAAAAGTTTTATTTCTTTTAAAACAAACATTTCATCATTCCTCAATCAGTAAGACATCGGAGTACAATTTTTTTTGTGTGAAAATAGTTCTAGTTTACTACCAAATTCTTGTCTAGCCTAATGTATACCCCTCCCTCCCTCCCCCCTCCCCCCCAACCCCCCTCCTCCTCCCCCCTTTACTTCCCAGAACCCGTACACGGTATGGATTTTTAACAAACACAGTCTAAAATCTATTGGGGAAAAAAGAAATAAAGAAATTAATGAGATCTCTACATTAATCTTAGCTTCTTCTTGCTGAGCTAACTTTAAACAATTTAAATCATTTCTGATCTTAAGCATAGGCTAACTGGAATTTCTTGGTCCCGTATTTATTTTGTATATAGTCAATCCATTTTTTCCAGTCTCGTTTATATCTTTCATTTGAGTGATCTTTAAGATATGCTGATATTCTAGCCATCTCGGCTAAGTTTAATTTGATTTTGAACTTAATAACGGCAGCAAGATTGTTGGTGGCGCAGTACTGGAAGAAGGAAGAATTGCCTACTATTAAAAAAAGATGGATTGACTACATTCAAAATAAATATTGGACTAAGAAATTTTAATTAGTCTATGAATGAATAAGGAATGTTATAATTTATCTAAATTTAGCTTAATAAAAGGGGAGTTAAAGTACAAGAGGGAGGTAGGATACTATAATTAGTTAGTTAGTTAGGGGACTCAGGGCGGCTCACAATTCAAATCAGGGAAGGGGGGGGTACAGACAATAAATAAAAAACGAAACATAACAATGCATAATTTAAAAACACACAACAGTCATACCATTCGAGACGGGGGCAACAGCTCTTTAGCCCCAGGCCTGTCGGAACAGCCAGGTTTTAAGGGCTTTGCGGAAGATCCTGGAGGGTGGTGAGAGTTCGAATCTCCACGGGGAGTTCGTTCCAGAGGGTCGGAGCAGCCACAGAGAAGGCCCTCCTCCGGGTAGTCGCCAGTCGACACTGGCCGGCGGATGGAATTCGGAGGAGGCCTAATCTGTGGGATCTAATCGGTCTAGTGGAGGTGATTGGCAGCAGGCGGTCTCTCAAAATTTGGAGCTGTTTCCCCCTCCCCCCCCAGCTTTGAAAGTCACATTAGTGAAAAAATGAGACTTGTTTCCAATCAGAATCGAAATAATGCAGCATCTTTTTACTCTACCCAATATAATTAAGCCAGTGCCATCTACTGACTAAACCGTATAACAATACTGTCCATGTAGAGGCTTTTTCTCCTGCTGTACATGAAACAAATGAGCAAAAATAGACTTTTGCTGTGCTGCCTGATTAAAAAATTCTCTCTTTTGTCTGGCTCACAGTTTTCTGCTTACTATGTACAAACCCCCAAAGAATTATGACTTCTCAGCAAGAAAAACCCTTGTCCTAACCTGCTTACATGCGAAATACTTTACACACATGGTTGCTCGGGGGCTGATGTCATGTAATGATCAGCGTGTCAGAAAGAGAGCCACAGAACGTGCCTGCCAACCACATTGCTGAGGTTGTGCGTTTTCAACAGACTTGAGGAATGGAGAAACCTCAAGTAAAGCATGACATAATGCAGACTCAAAGACAACTTCAAGCGGACGGATGCTTTATTACTGGAAAAAGCCAAACAAAAACCTTTTGAGTAAGAAAAACAAATTCCTCTTTGCAAATTTTTGAAAACTAGTATGGTTTTCGTCTGGAACTCACTATATTCGCCAACGTAATTTTTAACGTCAATTACTGTCTCTGGATTCTAAGAGAAGCAAATAAACAAAACGGATCTTACATTACATTACGCATTAAATTATATGGGCTAAATCCTTCAGAAGAAATAACAAAATGCCTGTCAACGTAATGGCTAGGGAACGCAATGTATATTGAAAGGAACGTAGTTGAAATTGTTATATAGCTCTGTATGCAAACTTTTGCTATCAGTTGCTTGTTGCAAATGTCTGAGGCCATTCAGAATGAAGATGGGGATGTATTTGATCCATAATATTCCAATAAAGTCCCATATTCCAATAAGGTTTTATTGTACTCCAGTGATATGGAGAGTCCGAAATCCACATTGATCTACTGCAAATGTTTAAGATAGAAGGGTTCCTCTTCCCATCCTCATGTGATCAAGTGAAGAGATCTAAGGTGCTAGCATAGTGATGAAAGAAATGTCCTTCTGGGTTCGGCTCCAAGTGGGGGAAAAGACACTGGAGACATGGAGGTTGCTTGGAAAGGTGGTTTATTGGTGGACAGGACCACATGGCTTGAGCCCTGAACAGAAAAGGTGATCACATGCTTCAATGTTGGTGGAAAAGAAGAGAAGGGCTGAAGGAGGGGCTTGCTAGGCTTTTTATAACCTGTTCAGTCCCACCTCTCTGTTTCCTCTTCCTGTATAAGAAATGTATTCTGATTGGTTGTCAGACTCCCATGGGGCCATGCAGGGGCAACTCTCTAGGCTATGTTTTGAATCCAGGTTTGGTTGAGTTCTCAGATGCCATGTGGTGAGTTGGGGCCAATATTATCATGCCTTAATCCCATCCCCCTGGAGCTGAAGTGGAGAAGTCTTTATTATGTAAAGTGGACTACCTTGGCCTTCTTAACATTGACAAAATGTGGGATGGGCAGGAAGCTACAGGCAGCTATTCTGTCTTTTAAAACACGTTTCTTTCTTTTCACATCCAGAGAAATATTCCCGCCTTTTCAATATTTCCTAGGATATTTCATTTTTCTGGGAGAGGGCTGGGTGATAACTTCCTACAATAGCTTTGATTAAAAAAACTTATTTTTCAGGTGTTGGCAGGATGTTCGGGGATTGCAACAGTAGAGAAGAGACACATGGTATGATTAGGATTGCTACTGCTACCTGTATGACGAATCTGGCTTAAGCCAAAACCGTAAAGGAAAAAACCTGAGCCATAGAAATATTCATGATTCATCTCTATTAGTCATTGATACTATGGCAGACAGAAAATCGTCCAGCTTGGATCAGTAATTTGTTCCCAATGAACCCAATTGTATTCATTCTATAACTCTGGAAGAGGAAAACGCAGAAGCTACAAAGGAGTTGAGAAATAACTCTCCTATAACTCAGACTTTCATCATCTCTCTTTCTCCAGGCTGAATGCAAAGCAAAAGAAATACACTTTAATGCAAGAGTGTTTGAGGAGAATGAGAAAGAAACAGAAGAAACTTTACACATAACCAACAGATGGGAGAAGAGCTTGTTTGCAGCTGCTTATCTCATAAACTTCAGTCCAGGCTGAAAAAGTCCCAAAAGAAAGGATTCAAAACATTCAAGAGATTCCTCCTTAATGAACTCATTGATAAAATAAGGTCTGGAGGTTCCAATTGCAGTTTCCAAGATTCTGTATCTGACCCCTAAAACCGGCGTTAAAAACTCCCAGTTGAAGCCCAAATGATTCTTGCTTCCTTGACTGGAGAACGTGGCATGATAAGAGAATCCTTCTCGGATGTTCTCAATTTTGTCCACTACAATGGCTTCTTCTGAAAAGTGGAGAAGGATGAGCAAAAAAAAAAGAGGAACAATATCTACCATTTCCCCCCCAAAAAATTTTCCCTCCAAGATACAATTTCTTGATCTTCTTTAGCACGCCTATGAATGTGAACAAGAACTAGTAGAAGGTCAAGTTGTCAGTTGGATTAAGAGCGTTATTGCAAGGAATAAGTGATAGTGGGCACCAAACCAACCATATTTGCATGAATCCCACTGAAGAAAACCTGACCTACTGAGCTGGATCTTCAGAAAAATATTCTGAGAACAAACCAGAGGTGGGTTCCTACCAGTTCGCCCCTATTCGGTAGAACCGGTTCGTCAAATCTACCGAACCGGTTAGAAGAGGTTCCACCAGTGGACCCGGAAAGCAGGCCACACCTACAGAAGAGGTTCCAAAATTCTTTGAAACCCACCACTGGTCCTTGGATATGATTATTCTACACTATCATGCTCCTATTTATAAAACTCAGTGCCTCTGTGAAAGGTAAGGATGACTACTGCGTTTGTGGTGCAATCAGAACATTGCGTGTGTTGAAGTTGTTTTAACGCAAACCAAAAATGCCTTTTAAAAAACAAGTTTACATCATATTCTTATGCATGCCAGTGCTGGGTGTAAGGTAATTTAAAGTGGTTCTGACAAGTGTCGTCGACATCTTCATATCCGGTCACATGGGCGACAAGCCACTCCCATCCGGTCACATGGGCGGCAAGCCACTCCCACAAAGGAGGCCACACCCACAGAGTAGGTTCGAACAATTTTTGAAACCCACCACTGGAACAAACCTATAAGAAAGGCAGAACAAATACTTGAAAATCTATAGGATCTTACATGTAGAACTTTGAAAGAAACTGAGTTGTGTAACCCAAAAGAACCTCTCTAATTCAACTTGTCATTCTTCTTCGTATAAACATAAACTGACTCCCGATAAGTACATGGGCAAATCCATGCAGATTTCTTGGAAAGAAAATGGAAGTGATTTGCTACTGATGGCTTCTGGGATATATTTTCAAACCCATACAAAAATCTGCCACGTGCAACATCTGAAATCTTACTCCTCTCCTCTTTTGGTTGAAAGATTCCATTTCCCCATGTTACCTTAATTCTTTTTAAAAGGACAATCTCCCCATGGGAGAATGAGAAAGTTTTAAGCCTCCCAAATTCTCGTCTCTACCAACAGTGAAATTCAAGGTTGTCATAAAAATTCCCAATCAGTCAGCCTTTTGACATTCTTGCCCTAAAGCATGTCATTAAAACAAATTTAAAAAAATTAAGTGATGATGCTGTAAAGGGCCTCCAAACTCTGTCCTTCTCTTATCCTTTTCGCTTCATCCTAGTTCAGAAAGTTAAGCCTTCCAGGTATCTTCATCCCGCTTAATAAAGCGTTTGGGCCTTGATCCAGCCAAACACTTTAGAACATGCTTAAAGTTTCACCCAGGATTTATGAGACTTGCTGCTGACTCGGTGATTTGGAAGAGAAAGTGCGCAGGTTGACAAAAGGTACATTGACATATAGTGGAAATACACCAAGGGGAGGAGGAGTGGGATAGAAGAAAGAGGGGTAGAGAGGGCGGGAGAGGGCGGGAGAGAGGATGGGAGGGAGGGTGAGAAGGAAGGGAGGAAGTGGATCGGGAGAGAGGAGTGGTAGAGGGGGAGGGGAAGTAGGGTAGAGGGGGATGATGGAGGGAAGATAGAAAGTTGGAGGGGGGTGGAAGAAAGAGGTGTATGGAGAGTGGAAGAGGTATATTGGGTTTCTATTTTGGGGGGTATTGTTGACAAGAGGAATTGCTGTGATTATTGTTTAATGTTGTATGGCCCCGGCTATGCACAGTATATATGTGAGTGTATGAAAATGAAAAGATGGAAAATAAAAACATTTTTATGACAAAAGGTAAGGTGCTGAATTCCACTAGGCTGCAAAAATCTGGACATTGAAAAATGCTAATCAAGTCAAATTCTTTGTTATAGATCTGTGACCCAGCCTATCAATCAATCAGAATAGAGGTGGAGGTCGTGAGGTCCAGCCCCTTGCTCAAGCAGGAGACCCTATACCATTTCAGAAAAGTGTCTGTCCAGTCACTTCTTAAGAAGCTCCAGATTAAATAAAACTTAGTAAATAACATGACAAAATACAACTTACAAAGCAGAAGATACAAAATAAAATAATTGCTGTGGGAGACAAACAGGAACTGTCATGAAGTTCTTGTCTGGGTTTTTTGATGGCTTTGTATTTTTGGGAGGAGGGAGTTAGCCTATTTTAGGTGTGCATTAAAATAGGTACAGCGGTCCTTGACTTACGACCACAATTGAGCCCAAATTTTATGTTGCTAAGTGAGACATTTGCTAAGTGGGTTTTGCCCCTTTTTTCTGATCTTTCTTGCCACCAGTTGTTAAGTGAATCACCGCAGTTGTTAATAGGGAGCACATTTGTTAAGTGAATCTGGCTTTCCCAATGACTCGGCTCGTCAGAATATCACAAAAAAGTGATTGTGTAACCCTGGGATACTGCAACCGTCATATATATGAGTCAGTCGCCAGGCATCTGAATTTTGATCATGTGGCCACGGGAATGCTGCAAATGTGTCATAAGTGTGAAAAACCGGTCAGAAGTCAGTTTTTTTCAGTGCCGTTGTAACTTGGAATGGTAACTTTAAATGAACTGTTGTAAGTTGAGGACTCTCGGTATTTCCTGCTCCAGAACAGCAGGACACTGAAAATCCTGGTTTTCCTAAATATGGTTAGAAGACTTTATATGGTTATAAATAATTCGCTCTTGGCTTAGAATCCACGTAGATAAAACCAGAGATTTGATAGCTGTTTCGTCAGCAGTGGTGCCTAGGGCTGAAGAGACAGGTATTAAACTTAAGAGATGGCTTGTCTCTTCAGCACAAGAATGGCTACAAATAAATAAGTACACCATAGTAAAGCAGACGTAAAGTGAGATTTGGACATTAAGTGTGAAACCTACTGGGTCAGGCTCAGTGGTGGCTTTCAAATTTTTTGGGAACCTACTCTGTGGGTGTGGCCTCCTTTGTGGGAGTGGCTTGCCAGCCATGTGACCTGGTGGGAGTGGCTTGCCGGCCTCTCTCTCTCTCTCTCTCTCTCTCTCTCTCTCTCTCTCTCTCTCTCCCTCTCTCTCCCTCCCTCCCTCCCTCTCTCTCTCTTTCCTTCCTTTTGTCTCTCTGTCCCTTTTTTCTTTTTTCTTTCATCTCTCTCTCACTCTTTTTCTTTCTTTTTTCTTTCTTTCTTTCTTTCTTCCTTTCTTTCTCTTTCTCTCTCTCTCTCTCTGTGTCAGTCTCTCTCTCTCTGTGTGTGTGGGGGGGGCAGTGGTGGGTTTCAAAAATTTTTGGAACCTCTTCTGTAGGTGTGGCCTGCTTTCTGGGTCCACTGTTGGGACCTCTTCTAACCGGTTCGGTAGATTTGACGAACCGGTTCTACCGAATAGGTGCGAACTGGTAGGAACCCACCTCTGGTCAGGCTGGACAGCCTCTTAGAGCCCATTTACTTCTATATTAAAAGCCACATAGACAGTTGGAGCTTGCAAAAAAAACAGGAAGCCAGTGCCTAACCACAAGATGGCTCTATGTCAAAAGCCTATGTCAAAACCCATGTCAAAAATCCAAGGTTCCATTAAAGTTCGTTAATGACACGTACTCCATAAACAAAAGGAGAAGTAAGACCCCCATCTCCTTATAAGGCTTTCTCCTCAAAGTAACCACTAAGAAATGTGTTGAGTATTTCCGTGTTGCAATGCTTTTGAGAATGCGTAAGAACGCGTGCTTCGATAACGACGGTTGTTCAGAACTTGCAATGCTAAGCCACGGTCTCGCTTTCTGAACCTGGCTGCCAAATAAACTTTTCCTGTATCCTGAGAAGTCTAAAGCCTGTCATTTTCTGCAACAATAGTCCCACGGCTACTTAGAATGCTAAAAAGATGGAATGCACAATATTAGACGATGAAGTAGAAGGATTTTGTTCGAATATATTCATTCCAAGGGTGGAGTGAAGCGCTTGTTAGTGTCCTTAAATACTGACCAAAACTTAATCCTTAGAAAGCATTTGAAGTGGCAAGTCTCACGCGTGACACATACATACTGCAGTTTGTTTAAAAACATGCTGCACTTTTAATCCCGGGGACAATACCGAAGGAATCCCAGAATTCAAGCAAAAAAAAAAAAAGTTGAACAAGTAACTAATAAACAATTGCTATCTAATCAGCCAGCTGCATTTGCTCAGCTATAAACGCTAAAGAAAACCCGAAGGCAAATTTAACAAGGATTTTGTACGACCAGGCCTCATAAAGTACCAGCATCTGCATTCTTAGCTAGTTTATTTCAAGCTTCGACAGAGCATTATTTTCTGTATATGTAGCTTAACTATGTTCAAGGCAGGCTTTCTTGGGATAAATATTTCTTTCTCGGGCTAAACAAACTGGGCTAGATGCTGATTTCAACTCTTGGGAATGATTTTGCTGCCCTTTAAAGGCAAAGCTTTGAACAATATTCATCGGGGTCAATGAGGGTGTACAATACTATAAGTATATAATACAGTGGTGGGTTTCAAATTTTTTTTTAGAACCTACTCTGTGGGTGTGGCCTATTTTGTGGGCGTGGCTTGGCAGTCATGTGACCGGGCAGGTATGGCCAACTTGACATCACTAATGCACACTCAGTCACATGACCCCCAAGCCATGTGGCAAAAAATTTTGGAACTCCTATGAAAGGGTTCACCCACAAAAGGGCGAATGACAAAAGCGCGCCTGACTAAACCGCGGTGACAAAACCGCGAGTTCTAAAGTGCACCGACGAATGAGCGCTGAAGCGCACCGACAACAGCACGCCGACAGAAGCGCGCTGTAACCCTAACCCTAACCCTAAACCTAACCCTAAACCTAACCCTTACCTTAACTTAAATCGTGCTTCTGTCGGCGCGCTGTTGTCGGCGCGCTGTTGTCGGCGCGTTGATGACATCGCGGTTATAGCACCGCGGTTTTGTCGGCGCGCTTTTGTCATGCGTGCATTTGTCGGGTCACGCTATGAAAGGTGGGGAGGAGGGAAGAGAGGGGAAAACCTCCCAAAAATAGACAACTGGAGGATTAAGGGCCGAAATTAGGGAGCTCGGAGAAAGCAGGACAGAGAGGAATCCAGTAGAAAGGTATCACACGTCGGGGAAAGAACTTTGGGAGATCGGAGGAGGCAAGACAGAGGGGAATCCAGGAGAAAACTCCTGAGCTTGCCTCTGCTGTCTGGTGGATTGTGCCGCTGGACCTCTCCAGCCGCCGGGGCAGGCGTTCCGGAAGTTACTTCCGAGTCCATTTCACCATCCGGTTCTCCCAATCCGGGGCGAACCGGCAGAAACCCACCACTGTCATATAGAGAGTAGAGAGTATAAGCATAGAAGAACAGAAGTAACCAACAGTAGGCAGAGCTAAATAATTCCTATGGGAGGAGCCTAAACTAATCAGTTTTAGTTGTGTCATGCTCAGTGATGGTATTCCTAAGGTATGTCACACGTCAAAGTTGACACACCGCAGCGTTTTGGGTGACACGTCAACATTCAACAACTATTTTTCAAAAGCCCATCTTCATTTCTGTGGTTTTCAGAGAGTGGGGATGTGGTCTTGCACATTCTCCGAGCCCAGTTGAAGTCATGTGAGAGAGCCATATTTTTAGAGAGAGAGCCATCCACCTTGGTTTTTAGACTTGGTTAGCAAATCAGCTTCCTGTGAAGGTGGATTACTTTGATCAGGATCAAAGCGTTAGAGGCAGTATATGAGGCAAAGTGTGTTAGAGGAATCTGCAGGACAGGCCCAATATTCATCCCCCAAATTTGTGTAACCTATAAGTATTAAACAAGAATGAAAGTTCATCTACCCCCAAATTCTGCCCCTAATTGGATTTTAGATACATTTTTGTTGAGTGCCTCATTGTACATGCCAAAGTTGTGATCAAGAGGACTGAACATTTGCTGCCAGCTGGATTTGCCCCGTGATAGGCAATGCATTTCCTTTTGGTGTGTCCTAGTAGATGATAAATTTCTTAGAAAAACAACGCCAACAATGCCTTGGAAATTTTGGCAAAAGCCAGCGGATATTAGAATATGTGATGTCAAATGTTTTATATTCTAAATAAAGCACCCTGTGAATTGGCAGAAGCCAGCCTCTGAAATTTAAATGGCAGTGAGATAATCAAGACCTTTGGAACAGAGTTAGCACACAGAGAATCCAAAGGCAATCAAAAGTTTGGTTCATAATTAAAAGCTGCATAATTACTCCAAGGGGGAACAATTTGTGGGTACATTTTGTGCTCTCTTTCATATAGAGAAACTGGCTTTTCCTAAACTCTGATTTGTCTTCTGGATAAGCCCCAATTGGCTTAAAACAACACATTAAACTACAAATCATGGTTTGTTTACAAACCCACAACTAAGCCAAACCCAAACAGACAACACTACTATTTAGCACAACGTAAGAGCCTGTAATGAGTCTCATCAGGCCTACTTCAAATATTTTCTGCCCTCATCAAGGCAAAGTTCCAGGAGAAGCAATGTTGGAAGTATGAACCAGAGATTCTCCATGACCCAGAGGCACCTGGATATTGCTGTTGAAGTAATGATGTGAGTTTTAAATTTCCTTCTGCCACAGGTGCTCCAATTTACACCCCCAGATGAAGCATGAACCAGTCTCAACCCTGTACTATTGTAGGAAGTTATCACCCAGCACTCTCCCAGTAAAATGAAATATCCTAGGAAATATTGAAAAGGCAGAATATTTCTCTGGATGTGAAAAGGAAGACACATATTTTAAAAGACAGAATAGCTCCCTGTAGCTTCCTGCCCATCCCCACTTTGTCAATGGGCCATTAAGAAGGCCAAGCCAGTCCTCTTTACATAATAAAGAGTTCTCCCCTTCAGGGGGATGGGATTAAGGCATGATAATATTGGGCCTTTACCCAACTCCCCACATGGCATCTGAGAACTCAACCAAACCTGGATTCAAAACAGGCAGCCTAGAGAGTTGCCCCTGCATGGCTCCATGGGAGTCTGAGAATCAATCGGAACACAAGTTCAAGATCAAAGGCCAGAGGGGGCATAAAACCAGGGACTCAGCTTCCCTTCTCTTCTCCACCAACATTGAAGCATGTGATCACCTTTTCTGTTCAAGGCTCAAGCCATGTGGTCCTGTCCACCATTAAACCATCTTTCCAAGCAGCCTCCATGTCTCCAGTGTCTTTTTTCCCCACTTGGAGCTGAACCCAGAAGGACATTTCTTTCATCACTATCATATGTAATACAATAATATGGAGTCCAAGATCTGCTTGAGTTTCAGATCATATTATTTGTTACGCAGGACTGAAATTCAGACATTGGGCCACCTTGAGAGCAGCAAGAGCCCACGAGAGCTATCTATCACTCTCATATCATTCTCAGGTGTCAAGCTATCATTCTTAAATTGCACAGGGAGAATGAGGACAGTATGAGACAATTCTCAATTATAGAAGAACACGCAGAGGTGCTGCTTCAATCATAACAGTGCAGCATTCCTGTTCTTGGCCTAGAAATAGGCAATAAAATCAAGGGCACTGGTGTCCAGCCAATAACAGGCTGGAAACATATCTGCTTTTAAAAGATTGGCTACCATACCTCAAAAGAAATTTTTCTCCAGGCACGTTACAACACTTGAATTGCAATGTAAAAAAATAATTGCGCTCATGTTATATATACAACAGTGGTGGGTTTCAAATTTTTTTAGAACCCCTTCTGTAGGTGTGGCCTGTTTTATGGAAGTGGCTTGCTGGTCATGTGACTGGGTGGGAGTGGCTTGGCAGCCATGTGACTGGGTGGGCGTGACCAACTTGTAAAATGTGGTGAAACTCACTTAACAACGCTCTTGCTTACCAACCAAAATGTTGGCTCAGAAACTCTGGCATTTGAAGCACGCAAGTCTTAAAGCTGTCAAGTTACAAGACCCTTGCACCCCTAACCCTTTAGAAAAAAAAAACTCCAGGGGTGTTCAAACTTGACAGCTTTAAGACTTGTGGGTTCAACTCCCAGAATTCCTCCTCCAGTCATGTTGGCTCAGGAACTCTGGCATTGAAGTGTGCAAGTCTTAAAGCTGTCAAGTTACAAGACCCTTGCACCCCTAACCCTTTAGAAAAAAACACCCAGGGGTGTTCAAACTTGACAGCTTTAAGACTTGTGGACTTCAACTCCCAGAATTCCTCCTCTCGCTCTTCATCTTGATGATGTGCGTACGGCGGGAAGAGGGAGCTGGAACCGGTTCTAAAAGGCACTGTAGATTTGTGGAACCTCTTCTATAGAAGAGCTTAGAACTGGCAGGAATCCACCCCTGATATACAAAAAACATATAACAATAAAACTGATAGAAGTAAAATAGTAGTAAAATAAGTTCTCTCGCAGTACAATAGTTAAAATATGAACCTATCAAATTGAATCTTTGTTCTGGTTATAGACCAGCATAGAGAGGTTGGGGTACAGGCAATCCAAAAGCATAGATGATCTATTAAAATCATAAAAAGCTAAAATATATAAAACAGAAAGCATGGAGGAAAAACAAATCTCTAAAAGGATTAGATTAGATGAGGAGCATTCGGTGAGTGTAGGGAAGCAGACAAAGACCCATAAATCTATGAAAAGCTTGGGAAAACAATAATATCTTCGTGAGATGCTTGTGTGGAAGACAAGAAAGTGAACATCTATGGTGGTGAACTTCACTGGGAAGAATATTCAACATCAGCCATTTGCAACCCAATTGTTGTGACCTATTTGTTTCTTTTTTCTTCAAGTGACTCAACCTAAGATTACTAGATTTTCAGTGTCATTAGCAAAAAGAAAAAAGAAAACAGTACATTTCCCTTGGAATTGCTGAAGAGAGGGAGGATAATTTTCTCTCTCCTTCCCAACAATTTTACTCAATGGGAAACGAGCAATCTTCTAGCAAATTAATGGGGGAAGGCGGAAACTTGGCTGTTTCCCCTTTTTTTCCTAATTACTACGCGAGAGTGTCTGCCTGCCTGTTTGTGAGAGGAAAATGTTATTTTGATCAATGAGAAACATGAGAGAATGATCATGTATGGGAGAGGCAGAAGTACTAATGTAACCCCGAACACTAAGCCGAAAAACCTGAATAGTTCTAAGGCCCCAAAGTTTTGTCCTGTACTGTTTTGTGATTGCATATATTGCCCCATAGCACTTTGGAACCCTCTCTAAGCGATCATCTTATTGCCCCCCAACAATCTGGGTCCTCATTTTACCGAACTCGGAAGGATGGAAGGCTGAGTCAACCTTGAGCAGTTCAGAATCGAACTCCTGACAGTGGAACAGAGTTAGCTTGCAATACTGCATTCCTACCATGCGCCACGAGGGCTGTTCTATTTATATTGATATTTGAATGCCATTTATTTACAGCCATTGATTGGTCTGTTACACTTAAAAGAATAAAATCAATTACACAATGCTTAAGTATTTTTAAAGCGTTAACATATTCATAATGGCAATTTTGGTCTATCATGCCATAATCTAAATCAATACGTTTTGCCACTAGATGCTTGCGGGGAGATGGGTAAGGTTGGGATTTATTGATCACATCTCTAGGGTACCCATTTCCAAAATGGTATTACATTTGTAATGTATTTACATGGTATTACAAGACTGAGAAGCAAGAATAGCAATAGCATTTAGACTTATATAACGCTTCGTAGTGCTTTAAAGCCAGAGATGCAGGGGTGGGTTTCTGCCAGTTCTAACCTCTTCCATAGAAAAGGTTCCACAAATCTATAATGCTATTTTGAACCGGTTCCAGCTCCCTCCCCCTGCCCGTCCGGACATCATCAAGATGAAAAGCAAGAGGAGGAATTCTGGGAATTGAAGTCCACAAGTCTTAAAGCTGCCAAGTTTGAACACCCCAGGGTTTTTTTTTCTAAAGGGTTAGGGGTGTCAGGGTCTTGTAACTTGACAGCTTTAAGACTTGCGTGCTTCAAATGCCGGAGTTTCTGAGCCAACATTTTGATTGGTAAGCAAGAGCGTTGTTAAGTGAGTTTCACCACATTTTACAAGTTGGCCACGCCCACCCAGCCACGTGACTGCCAAGCCACTCCCACCCAGTCACATAGCCAGCAAGCCACTCCCACCCATAGCCAGCAAGCCACTCCCACCCAGTCACATGGCCGGCAAGCCACTCCCACAAAGCAGGCCACACCTACAGAAGAGGTTCCAAAATAATTTGAAACCCACCACTGTTGTATATATAACATGAGCGCAATTATTTTTTTTACATTGCAATTCAAGTGTTGTAACGTGCCTGGAGAAAAATTTCTTTTTGAGGTATGGTAGCCAATCTTTTAAAAGCAGATATGTTTCCAGCCTGTTATTGGCTGGACACCAGTGCCCTTGATTTTATTGCCTATTTCTAGGCCAAGAACAGGAATGCTGCACTGTTATGATTGAAGCAGCACCTCTGCGTGTTCTTCTATAATTGAGAATTGTCTCATACTGTCCTCATTCTCCCTGTAATAAGAATGATAGCTGTGATTGACACCTGAGAATGATATGAGAGTGATAGCTCTCGTGGGCTCTTGCTGCTCTCAAGGTGGCCCAGAAGGTTCTGTGCATGCGCAGACGTGCTGCGTGCAAGTGAAGCGAGCCGGCACGCACACGCGCGGTTCCACCACAAAACCGTGGACGACAAAATCGCGGTCGACAAAAGCGCGCATTTGACGTCATCACAGTGCGACGAAAACATCGCGCTGTGATCGAAAAATGTAAAAATTAAGCGAAAACCTTACCCTAACCCCCCCAAACCTAACCCTAAACCTAACCCTTAACCTAACCCTAAATCTAACCCTAAACCTAACCGTTAACGTAATGCTAAACCTAACGCTAACCCTTAACCTAACGCTAAACGTAACCCTAACGCTCTAAACCTAACCCTTAACCTAACCCTAACCCTAAACCTAACCCTTACCTTTATGTGAATCGGCTTCCTTTAATTTAATTTTTATTTGAATTTTTAATTTTTTTCTTCGCGCTGTGATGACGTCACATGCGCACTTTCGTCAATCGCGCTTTTGTGGACCGCGGTTTTGACGGGTCATGCACACGCGCACTCCTGCTACCGAACCGGTAGTGAAAATAACAGGATACCGTTACTGTTTAAAGCCCTCCCTAAGTGGTTTACAAAGTCAGCACATTGCCCCCAACAAATGGCTCCTCATTTTACTGACCTTGGAAAGATAGAAGGCTGAGTCAACATTGAGTCGTTCAGAAATCGAACTCCTGGAGTGAGCAGTGAGTTAGCCTGCAGTACTGCTTTCTAGCCACTGCGCCACCACAGTTCTAAGAAGAAGAAAAGTGGAAGAAAGAATATAATTACTCCAATAACACCAATCTTAAAATGTTAAATAACATGTCCCAAAAGATCCTGAATTGAAATTTATATTGCAAACCCCTTTGGGCAGAGACCTATGTTTTAAGCTACTATAAACCAATATAAAATTAAAGTCTGCTTGGTACAAGAGCCGAGGTGGCGCAGTGGTTAGGTTGCAGGCCATTTCATCTGACTGTTATCTGAAGTTCAGCGGTTCTAATCTCACCGGCTCAAGGTTGACTCAGCCTTCCATCCTTCCGAGGTGGGTGAAATGAGGACCCAGACTGTGGGGGCGATATGCTGACTCTGTAAACCTCTTAGAGAGGGCTGAAAGCCCTATGAAGCGGTATATAAGTCTAACTGCTATTGCTATTGCTACTGAGCTTGAGGCCTGGCAATGTTGCAGATGCGTCCATGTACTTACCTGGCAGCAACGTAGAAGTGGATTGTCACTGCCTTTTCCTGAGACATCATTCTCAGTTTCCCAATCTAATCCACACTTGTGGTGCTTCCCAGTGGTGGGATTCACCACTACTGGTTCTGTGGGAATGGCTGGATGGGCATGGTGTGGCTTGGTGGGTGTGGCAGGGGAAGGATACTGCAAAATCCCCATTCCCTCCTCATAGCTAGTGCAACAGGAAGAAGCTGAGTTCAATGCAGAGATGTTATTAACTTCTTTTTTTTTATTTCCTTTGTCTTAATATATTTTAGACTGTGTTTGTTAAAAATCTATACCGTTTACGGGCTCTGGGAAGTCGGGGGGGGGGGAAGGGAGGTGGGGTGTTAGGGGGGGAGGGGGGATACATAGTATGTGTTAGATTTTAAGGTAACATGACTGCACTTGTATACTGTTGCTCTTTAATTCCACTGTAAAAATAGGACAAGCTGAATATATTAATAGATAGTAGAAATACACCGAAGGGAGGAGTAGAGGGATAGAAGAAAGAGGGGTAGAGAGGGTGGGAGAGAGGATGGGAGGGAGGGTGAGAAGGAAGGGAGGGAGTGTATCGGGAGAGAGGAGTGGTAGAGGGGGAGGGGAAGTAGGGTAGAGGGGAATGATGGAGGGAAGATGGAAAGTTGGAGGGGGGCGAATGAAAGGGTGTATGGAGGGTCAAAGAGGTACATTGGGTTTTTATTTTTGGGGGTACTGCTGATAAGAGGAATGGCTGTGTTTATTGTTTAATGTTATATGGCCCCAGTTATGCACAGTATATATGTGACTGTACGAAAATGAAAATGGAAAATAAAAACACATTTACATTAAAATCCCCATTCCCTCCCTATCAGTTGGGACTCAGGAGGCAGAGAATAGATGGGGGCGGGGCCAGCCAGAAGTGGTATTTACCGGTTCTCCCAACTACTCAAAATTTCCACTACCGGTTCTCCAGAACTGGTCAGAACCTGCTGAATGACACCTCTGGTGCTTCCATTTCCATTTCCCAGTCAGATACTTAGTAGGTGAGACTTTGCTTAACTTCTTGAGTTTGTCCAAGGTCAGTTAGGACTGTTCATATAAATATCACGCCACTAAATCAAATTCTGGCCCAAGGATGAATTGATTCTGGGCAAGTATTCCGGAAACGGTGCTTTCTCACTTTGGAGGTGATGTGGAGGTGCATTAAAAAAAATGATTTCCCTTTACCTTCTTAACTAAGCAACAGTTTTAAAATATTGCTCTTGTAGTCACTTTGGCTACAACTGCTATTCCAGCAAATAACCAACGTTCTCAAGATTTCTTTTCAATTTATTCCAATTGCCTAGATCGGTGAAGTCCGCATGAGAGCATATTTATCGTACTTTAACTATTGTCAGTTACATTTTCTCCACAATGGGGGTGTGCAATTGTTTAATTGCTTTTTTTTCAGAGCCGTCTTCCTGAAGCAGAGGGTCTTATCTCAGTAGAATAGCTCTTATTATCAAGAAGGAGGAAAAGGAATAGCAATAGCAATAGCAGTTAGACTTATATACCGCTTCATAGGGCTTTCAGCCCTCTCTAAGCGGTTTACAGAGCCAGCATATTGCCCCCAACAACAATCCGGGTCCTCATTTTACCCACCTCGGAAGGATGGAAGGCTGAGTCAACCTTGAGCCGGTGAGATTTGAACAGCCGAACTGCAGAACTGCAGTCAGCTGAAGTAGCCTGCAGTGCTGCATTTAACCACTGTGCCACTTCGGCTCAGGAAGAAGTTGGTGGTGGTTTGGCTCCGATTTCTGGAGGTACACACCAACAAACTCCTGTTCGACAGGAAGGAATTTTACCCAGCTTGCATCAGCCAAGATGCAAAAATCTTGTGTCTCAATCTTGTTTCTTGCAAGGATGTGTCCCCAAAATTAGGCCACGAGTTCACATCTTTGCAGAAACCCTTTTTTTTGGGGGGGGGGAGGAGGGAGAGAGGGGTGTTGCTCAGTTCTTTGCTCACAGAATTGATAACAATTCAGCTCCTAGAAGCGATTTCCATGTGAATGCATCCCTCTAGTTCATCTGAATGGACTCCTCTGTTTAACCAGTGGCTTCCCCAAGAGCAGAGATGGTCACAGACATTATGCAGACCCTTCAGTCTGAAATGAGACAACGGGGTGTGTTTTTACCTCCCCTTCCCTTTCACAATGGACCAGATCAGTCTGAAGGAACCCTTCAGCCTGCTTACAAGGGGCGGATAATTTACCGAAAAGACCATCAATAAGGCCCTCCAGAATTTCTAATCCTTAAACTTACTTTGGGCTTCATTTGTCAAAATCATGGCTCAGAGTGGCTAGAATCAGACGCTTGGGCCACATCCATGACAAATTGTTCAAAAGGTTGCCTGTTGTCGAGTCAACACTCCCTTGGGAGGGAGTGTCCCAAAAACCTGGGCCACAAGCACCATCAAAAGCTTACCCCCCTTTTTTACTTATTTATATCCTGCCTTAATTATTTTTCTAAATAACTCAAGATGATAAATATAGTTAATCCTCCTTCCTCCTGTTTCCCCCCTGCCCCAACAACAATCCTGTGAGGGAGCCGAGGTGGCGCAGTGGTTAGGGTGCAGTACTGCAGGCCACTTTAGCTGACTGTGATCTGCAGTTCGGCGGTTCAAATCTCACCGGCTCAAGGTCGACTCAGCCTTCCATCCTTCCGAGGTGGGTGAAATGAGGACCCAGACTATGGGGGCAAGTTGCTGACTCAATTTGCTAAAAAAATTGTAAACCACTTAGAGACGGCTGAAAGCCCTATGAAGCAGTATATAAGTCTAATAAATAAGTTGGCCTAAGAGAGAGAAGGCTTGATCCAGGGGTGGGTTGCTGCCGGTCCCCGCCGGTTCTCGCGAACCGGTTGGTGACCGGACCCAGAAGTAAGCCTGCCCCCCCCCCCCCCCGGCCCTGTATACCCGTCCCAGCTGGACGGTATTTTGTCTCTTCTGTCTCCCTGTTGCTCAGAAAAGCAACTTCGGGATTGTTCCAAGTTCACCAAGCATAAGGCAGGACTAGAACTCATGGTCTCCTGGTTCCTAGCCTGATGCCTTAACCACTGGGCCAAAGCGGCTCTTTTTCTTTTAGTGCACAGTGCATGTGTAAGAGGGGAGGGGCTTCGATTCCAAGTTCCACCACAAAACTGCGTTCGACTAAAGCGCGCTCGACGAAACCGCGTAGCTGACGTCATCACAGTGCGACGAAAAAAGCACGCTGCGAACGCTAAAGCTAAAATTAACCCCTAAACCTAACCCCCCTAAACCTAATCCTAAACCTAACCCTAAACCTAACCCTTAAGCTAACCCTAAACCTAACCCTTAACCTAACGCTAAACCTAACGCTAACCCTGAACCTAACCCTAAACCTAACCCTAACGCGTAACCTAACCCTAAACCTAACCCTAACCCTTAACCTAACCCTAAACCTAACCCTAAACCTAACCCTTACCTTAACGTGAATCGGCTTGCTTTCAAAGCGCTTTTTAAAGCGCTCTTTTTTCTCCGCAGTCGCTGTTGTCACCCTGCTGATGACGTCAGCGACGCGGTTTAATCGGGCGCGCTTTAGTGGAGCGCGGTTTTGTCGTGCCACGGATTCCACAAGGGCAATCAACAATCTTGACTTTTTAGAATCTCCTCCATCCTCCCTGCACGTGACCCCCGCCCATTTTTGTAGCTCTCAAAGAGACAGTTTTAGGGTGATTTGCCAAAGAGGGACTACAGGATTCCCTGAATAATCCTGGCATTTTGAGTTTGAATCTGCAATTTACAGCAAAAGCTTTGTTCTTCAAAGTGAAATGGAAACACAGAGCACCCCACCGCGTGTCTGGACTATATTTTGATAATAATACGCTCACACCCGCCCAGCAATTAAGCACTGTTTGGATCAGCAAGTCCATGTCCCAATTAAAATTAAAGATGTAATCATAGAGCTGCGTACTTGTCTCAGAGAAGAGTTATATTATATACTCCCTTTATCTTGGTCATGTACAAGCATGGCTAGTTGCTCTACTGAAAGTTGCCTTCCCAACTCTGTCATTAACGAAGCAAAGTAAGAATCCCAGGACATTTTTCTTTGCCAAGGCACCTGCAAGAACCCAATGGATTGTGTGCGTCATCAGAAGATGCATGTTGGGAGGTGTGTGTGTGTGTCTGTGTGTGTATACTAGTAAGTAGTAAGCATCAAATATAATTCAAAGGATTGATGTATTGTTTTGCAATCATTTTATAACATACAGTATATAACATGCACTTTGAAGAGAGAATGAAGAGGGAATAGTAATGCCAACTCCAGATTTTCTTTCAGCATATGTATATAGTTGGTGCATATCACTTTTGGGACATCATAGCAATAGCAATAGCAGTTAGACTTATATACCGCTTCATAGGGCTTTCAGCCCTCTCTAAGCGGTTTACAGAGTCAGCATATTGCCCCCACAATCTGGGTCCTCATTTCACCCACCTCGGAAGGATGGAAGGCTGAGTCAACCTTGAGCCTGGTGAGATTTGAACTGCCGAACTGCAGCTAGCAGTCAGCTGAAGTGGCCTGCAGTACTGCACTCTAACCACTGCGCCACCTCGGCTCTTATTCATCTATGAGAATTCATGGGTCATCTATGCCTTGTCATTATCTAAAACAGACACTTTTAGGTATAAAGTTCTAAGAGATAACTGAGACCTAGATATGATTACTTTGAGGCAAGATTTGCTGATTATGCCATGATGACTGGCTCGGTTCCACCACAAATCCGCGAAGCCCTTATCCGCGGAGACATAAGCGCGAAGACTAATTCGCGCCGTTCAAAGCGCTAAGGAAAAAGGCGACCCTACCGCGATGACATAATCGCGGAGGGCAAATCCGTGCATTCCCAAGCACTCAGTACCCTAAACCTAACCCTCAGTACCCTAAAGCTAACCCTAAACTTAACCCTAAACCTAACCCTAAAACAAACCTCTAAACCTAATCCTAACCCTTACCTTAATGGAAATCGGCTTTTTGCCGCGGCGCCGTTTTAAAGCGCCCTTCTATTGCCGCGCTGTTGTCGGGCGGTGATGACGCACGATGATGACATCACGGCTTTAGCGACGCGCTTATGTCTCCGTGGATAAGGGCTTCGCGGTTTTGTCGTGCCACGGACTGGCTCATATGTAACACTAAGCCATACTAAAGGGGCTTCTAAAATATATGAAGCCAACATTAAACAAATCAGAATACAAGCTGGCATAAGGCTTGAAGCCAGAGTATTTCCTTACTTGTAAGAATATAATGACGGAGCGCATATAACTCATGGAACTATGCTTTGCTTGCCCATGGTTTCTTCAATAAAATACCATCACACAGGTTCACAAGAACTTTCATTCATACTTGACATACTTGAGTAAATGGATGTGTTCAAAAATAGGCTATGCTAAGACTAGAACTATCAGTTGGGTTACACAAATCCAAATGGCCATTACTGGTGGCAACTAAGTAATGCAGACTGCCTTTGTTGCCAGTTGGTGGTCACTGAAAGTTTTGCAGCCCAGATGGGCAGCCATATCATGGCTTGTGTGAGCCTAGCCAAGTAGTAGACTAGTAGACAACGGCCCTCAACAACTTTCAAACACATATGACTGTCCAAACATGGGATGACAACATGAATTCCAACACTTTACTTGGTGAACTGTTGTGACTCAGCAGAAGTTTGCTGTGAGTTGAGTCGGGATGCAGGAATAACAATGCAGCTGGGGCTCGTTAGTGTGGTCTTCTGGAGATAAAAGGACTGATAGTGCCACGCCCTGGTTGCAGCAGTCAACGTTCATCGTTCGTTCGTGGTTCATCGTGCATCGGTCGTGGTTTCTTTGTGAGAGGCACTTGGAGAAGTGATTTGCTTTCTGTAACCCTGATTCAAAGAGACACTTGGAGAAGTGTTTTGTTTTCTTTCTGTACACCTGGTTTGGCCGTAAGAGATCTTTGTTTTTGCATTCTGTTATCTTCTTGCCAGAGACTTTATTTATGTTTATTTCGGGCTCGCAGCCAGTCTGAGCCAAGGACTGATAAAGTTATTTCCTTTTAAGTCTGTCTGCCTGTCGTCTTTGAACAAGCGAAGAAGGGGGTTCAGAACAGAGAACCATATTTGTTCACCAAGTAAACTTGGTGAGCTTGAGGACAATCTCTTCCAAGGTCAGCTGGCATGTGGTAGACCCACAGACGTTCCCAAATAAGTCAACTTACAGCCCAGATTTCTACGCCATTGAGTTTGTTGGGCTTCTCTACAGCCTTGTCAATATCTCCTGGATATAAAGTTTGTAACTCTTAACTTATTGTTTACTAAGGCGGTAGAAGATGTTCTGGTCCAGATAGTATATTAGACATATGATTTTTTTTAAAAAGAAGAGGGGTTCTGATTACACAATTGCAGGTCCCATTTTGACTTTACACACAAGTCCTTGTTCAATCGGGAGAGCATTCCAAATGGCAGATTTTCTTAAGTGGCTTGGATTCAAGGCATTAAGGGCTTTCAAGATAATTGCTAGCACACTGGGAAACAAATTGGCAGCCAGTATAATGTTTTTAATACCTGAGTAATTATGTTAAAAGTGACTCTGGAGACTGCAGGCAGACTGCCACCTTTTGAAATCTTTGAGTTTGAATTAGTTGAAATTCTTCGACCACTTATAAAAAGGCTTAGGCAGCATGCATGGCTGGATTCAAGTTTAGAGCCAAACTATGCCATTAGATGTACCTGTTTTTAGACCTGATGAAAGAAATGTCCTTCTGGGTTCGGCTCCAAGTGGGGGAAAAGACACTGGAGACATGGAGGCTGCTTGGAAAAATGGTTTTAATGGTGGACAGGACCACATGGCTTGAGCCCTGAACAGAAAATGTGATCGCATGCTTCAATGTTGGTGGAGAAGAAGAGAAGGGCTGAGGGAGGGGCTTGCTAGGCTTTTTATAACCTGTTCAGTCCCACCTCTCTGTTTCCTGTTCCTGTGTAAGAAATAAATTCTGATTGGTTGTCAGACTCCCATGGGGCCATGCAGGGACAACTCTCTAGGCTGTGTTTGGAATCCAGATTTGGTTGAGTTCTCAGATGCCATGTGGTCAGTTGAGTAAAGTTCCTTAATCCCATCCCCCTGGAGCTGAAGTGGAGAAGCCTTTATTATGTAAAGTGGACTCGCTTGGCCTTCTTAATGGCCCATTAACAGTGGGGATGGGCAGGAAGCTACAGGCAACTATTCTGTCTTTTGAAACACGTTCCTTTCTTTTCATATACAGAGAAATATTCCCGCCTTTTCAATATTTCCTAGGATATTTCATTTTTTCTGGGAGAGGGCTGGATGATAACTTCCCACAGACCCTTTTTCTAAAATCAAATGCAGCTGAGAAATTAGCCAAAGTTGCTAAAACAACCTTTGGCTTGAAGTCTCCTGATTGATTTGTGGCTTACTCTAACCCAGGGAGGTCCAACCTCGACAACTTCAACTCCCAGAATTCCCCAGCCTGTCATACAGACTGAGGAATTCTGGTAATTGAAGTCCACAAGTCTTAAAGTTGCCAAGGTTTGACACCCAAATCAAACCTATTTAAAATAGTTGTAAATAGAATCACATCCCTTAAAATTACAAGGTGATATAGTTCTTGCAGAAACCAGTTGTCTCATGTCGGTATCTTTTTTAAAAATCTTCTCTTTGATTTTATAATTATATTGTTCAATGCAGCTTTAATTTTGCAGCAACCTGCAAATAAATATGTGAAATAAGTAAGTTGCATAACTGCCCCCTGCATTGCTGTAACATAATGGTTGTTAAAGTTCCCTTTTCCAAGAAATTGGATGACCATAAATGGCAGCAAAGCTTATCTTTAATGCCTTCTAGGGGTCATCTGGATTTCTGTAGCCCAAATATGACAGCCCTACATTAAGCTTAAGAGTCTTCACTTTATCCTTTCTGCTTGGCATTCACAAACATTGGGGGTCTTCGTGTCCTCCTGAAGAGGATTTTTGTTTCTTCTTGAAAAAGCAAAAGGCAAAATTAAACAGGACACAGCATTATGAGTAGCACTTCAGATGGTGCAATCATGATTTACTTTTACCATTATTTGCCGAATATGCCCCACAAACTGGATTTCCACATTCAAACCGTATATCATGGTTTGAAATTTTAAAGACAGGGTTCCAGTGGTGGGTTTCAAAAACTGTTCGGACCTACTCTGTGGGTGTGGCCTCCTTTGTGGGAGTGGCTTCCCACCCATGTGACCAGATGGGAGTGGCTTGCCATCCATGTGACCAGATATGAAGATGCTGACGACACTTGTCAGAACCACCTTAAATTGCCTCACACACAGCACTGGCATGCATAAGAATATGATGCAAACTTGTTTTTTAAAAGGCATCTTTGGTTTGCGTTAAAACAACTTCAACACACGGAATGTTCTGATTGCACCACAAACGCAGTAGTCATCCTTACCTTTCACAGAGGCACTGAGTTTTATAAATATGAGCATGATAGTGTAGAATAATCCTATCCAAGGACCAGTGGTGGGTTTCAAAAATGTTTGGAAGCTCTTCTGTAGGTGTGGCCTGCTTTCCGGGTCCACTGGTGGAACCTCTTCTAACCGGTTCGGTAGATTTGACGAACCGGTTCTACCAAATAGGTGAGAAGTGGTAGGAACCCACCTCTGCAGGGTTCACATAACATACTAAATCAGAATTGAATCAGCAAGATCTAAATGTAGTATGGGGGCCCTTTTGTTGCTCTGGTTACTTCATAACCCATTTTAGAAATTGAGTTCACCAAGATTGTAGATGTAAAACAATGGTTAATTTGAAAAAGGAAGGGAAAAGAAGAGTAGATGGAAAAAATGTGGAGACTGAGGTCTTTACATCTAAAACGAAGTATACACTTGCAAACATAAACAATTATCTTTGGATCTGGTCCAAATAAAATAATACTTGGAACAAGAGACGCGCCAAAATCCGTGAGTCTTAAGTTAATTGGTTCAGCATAATAATTAGAGGGAATGATGTTATGAGTCATCATATTTTTCTCATCTTGTTTACATACCATAAGCTCATTCAATAACATCTGCAGTCTAAAACTGTTCTTCAATAAATTATTTCAACAGCTAGGAATGTGATTCAAAGGCTATTGAAGCTTAGGGGGACCTCCTACTGCCTGCAGGGGATATTGGACTCAATTACAGATGATAAAGTATAGCAATTAAAAAACAACCCTCTTTTACAGTGAACCAAGTGGGGAAATCACCAAGCAAAGTGGAAGAAAAACTTTCTAGCTGCATAAATGCAGCTTCTTCCCGGTTTTTAAAAACATATTTGAAAGTAACCCAGAAAGGAGATTTCCAGATTGTCTTCGGTTTTGCTGGGAAAATAGGGCTAATTCTGTAAGGAAGGCAGGAAGGAAACATTCTGGTGTTGTTTCTAACTTATTTTTTATTGCCCTGCTTACAGAAACTGCCTCTCCGGTTAACCCTTGTTACCATTGTAACAACTAAGACGAAGCGCCCATCGACCTGAGTAATGTTGAGTTGGCCACGCCCACATGGTCACATGACCACTAAGCCCCGCCTACCCACCTGGTCATTAGGACAGAGAACCGGTTGGTAAATTATTTGAATCCCACCACTGGCAAGGAAGGAAGGAAGGAAGGAAGGAAGGAAGGAAGGAAGGAAGGAAGGAAGGAAGGAAGGAAGGAAGGAAGGAAGGAAGGAAGGAATGTTTTTGTTTTGTTATCCTCATGGGTATATATATTTTTTTGCTCATTTTCATAGGAAAAACAATTCAAAATAATTTTAAAGAATTAATACTTGATGCAAAAACGAATTAATGTGGATTGTCCAAATCTAATTTTAAAAAAATTCAGGAATATGGCAAAATGCAATTGGAAATGTCTGGTCAATGCTGAAATGATATTTGAAGCTAAACCATATTTGAGATTAGTCTCTTTCCTTATGCAAACTCAAGCAAGTACAGCATTATTAGTCCTTCTATATTTCAAACCTTTTTTTAAGGTACTAAGCTCAGGCAACCTTAGTCAATTGCCTTGAAGAATTAATGTGGCACCAATGATTTTCACTCTGATTATTTTCAGCCAATAAAACCTCTGAGGACCATGCATATACATGGACATTCAAGTGCAAAATGATTATAGATATTGCAGCATCAACTACTTTCATAGAAGAGATATGCACAATAAGTTATCTTGCACCCAAATTGCACACAACCGTGCAATTTAGTTCCCAGGTGATGAGATGGCTCTAACCATGTTCTGTGGTTGAGAACATGTTTCTCCCATTATGTGACAATAGGGGGGCATTTCTGCAAGGGATATTCTGCTTCCTTTGAGCTTATATTGTACCACAGCTCCCCCTTGTGGTGGGCAAGCAGTGTTATGATGAAAATTATTCAAGAAAAGAATAACTGGTTAAAAAAGAGAGAGAGAAAGAGAGAGAGCACATTGTCTTCAAGGAGGACGAAATTGTTAGATGTAGGATTGAAATATGTCTCTGAGAAATAAAGAAATCTCTTTCCTTGACTTCATTATGAAAGAAATAGTATTCAATTGAGATGTGTGGAAGAATCAGTCTGAGGTTTCAACTCCAGTGATTGTGGGGGAAACATTATTTTATTGCACACAATATATCATGTATTGTAGACATACAACTGATAAGATAGCTTTGAAAATGTTTAATATTTCACATTCAAGAGGTCGGATCCATAAAGCAAGGTGCACACACATCCCTTTGACTTAGCAATAGCAATAGCAGTTAGACTTATATGCCGCTTCATAGGGCTTTCAGCCCTCTCTAAGCGGTTTACAGAGTCAGCATATTGCCCCCAACAACAATCCAGGTCCTCGTTTTACCCACCTCGGAAGGATGGAAGGCTGAGTCAACCCTGAGCCGGTGAGATTTGAACAGCCGAACTGCAGAACTGCAGTCAGCTGAAGTAGCCTGCAGTGCTGCACTCTAACCACTGCACCACCTCGGCTCTCTCGACTTGGATCCTTAAACATATATGTACTGTACCAAGATTAATATACACAGACACACCTGTAAATAATGTACATGTTGTGTGTAGAATGTAAGTCACACCATTGTCTAAACAATGAAAAATACATTAGTTGTACAAGTGCAATATAGTTTTCAATATAGTGTTATCAGATATGGGTTACAAGAACCCAGATAACTTCTGAGTGGCAACCAAAACATAATTTCCTGCCATCGTGTTGTGGCCTGGATTTGTGCAAGTCAGATTTGGTAGCCCTTCCAATTAACACTTTCTATCTTCTTCCAATCATAACCCAAAGGCATGCTTTTTGTGCGTACAGTTGATCTAGTTCCACACCATCTCTATCCACTGCTATTCTTTTGCAAAAGATTTACCAAAGCCTATTCAAACTTTAAAGGTACAAATAAATGGTGTGCATGTCTACATTTTCCTCCAACTTGTTCAGCTTTGCTAATGCAGAAGTAATTTCCTTTATACACAGAGATTTAAGTGGATATTTTGATTCCTAAGCAAGAACAAGTTGTGGTTCATCAAAATTATTGCTTTGCGTCTAAATAGCACAATGCATGGAAGTACAAAGGACATAATTATAAAGTAACTACATTGCTAATATTCCATTCTGTTTTCAAACTCACAATAATGAAATAAGGTAAGATCCCCTGAAGCAGCATTTTAAGTCCCTCAATTCCGAAAAACACTAAAATAGACAAGCTAGCTTAGGAGTTCTCCTGAAAGCGATAATTATACTCCAATTCATAATACCCTTTATAACTGCACACTACTGCATTGTATTAAAAATCCAGGATTTTCTTCCCATTGAGATTAATTGTCAAATTGCATGAGATTAATTGTCAAGTTGCACTAATTTATCTTTGGAACTAAAAGATCTCTTACTGACAGACAATCAGGCCTCCTGAGGTTTCACCATCTTTTGAATCGTATTGTGAGACCTTTATCCTTCATTTCATTTCAAGTAAATACAAAAATTAATTTTCCATTTTAATTGTAAATATTTACAATCCCTTGTGCTTTTGCCAGTAGGCTATAATAATTCAAACTTAATCTTGCATGTTTTGACAGTTCAGATACAATATACCAAAAATTATTGTACGCAATAGGCTGGAAATCCAAATATATATATCTGAAATGCACCATATAAACCAAGCATGTTTAACACATTCTTTTATTTATCTCACTAATATCAGTTGGATTTACTTTACACATACTTGAAATCTAGTCCCATTGATGTTTATTGGAAATAAATCCCAGTGGGTTCAGTAAGAATCCTGGTAGTCCTTGACTTAAAAGCAGACATTTAATGATCATTCAAAGTTATAACAGCCCTGGTAAAAAAAAGTGACTTATGACCAGTTCTTGCACTTATGACTATTGAAGCAACTGTCATGTGATCAAAAATTGGGCACTTGTATGTAATTTTTCAGGACGCAGTGGCTCAGGGGCGAAGATGCTGAGCTTGTCGATCAGAAAGGTCGGCAGGTCGGCGGTTTGAATCCCTAGCACCGCATAACGGAGTGAGCTCCCGTTACTTGTCCCAGCTTCTGCCAACCTAGCAGTTCAAAAGCATGCAAAAATGCAAGTAAAAAAATAGGGACCCCTTTGGTGGGAAGGTAACAGTGTTCTGTGCGCCTTTGGCATTTAATCATGCCGGTCACATGACCACGGAGACGTTTCTCAGGGAAGTTCTGTCTATATATGGTCAAACCCTGGGCGTCATTGGTAGGGCACATCTCAGGATGTTATGTTATGCATTGTCAGGATGTTATGGCGTTTTAGGAGTTTGTTTTCTCCTGTGTGGTTCAGCGTGGCTCTGCATGCCCTGGTATGAACTGGGCCATGGGGGACACACACCTACACAAGGAACTATATTACAACAGTAAATATTCCAGTTGTCTGAATGGGCTTTATATCTTTCAAACCAGAATAATCTCTTATTAAAAGAGACACTCTAGAAAATCCTAGTAACCAAACAGAGTAACAATCTCACTTGAACGTATGGACAGAAAAAATAGAAAACTGTGTGACTTGATACATTTATACTCCATATTTCCTCCAGGTCAGAGGTGGGTTCCTACCAGTTCGCACCTATTCGGTAGAACCGGTTCGTCAAATCTACCGAACCGGTTAGAAGAGGTTCCACCAGTGGACCCGGAAAGCAGGCCACACCTACAGAAGAGGTTCCAAAAAATTTTGAAACCCACCACTGGTCCTTGGATATGATTATTCTACACTATCATGCTCCTATGTATAAAACTCAGTGCCTCTGTGAAAGGTAAGGATGACGACTGCGTTTGTGGTGCAATCAGAACATTGCGTGTGTTGAAGTTGTTTTAACGCAAACCAAAGATGCCTTGTAAAAAACAAGTTTACATCCTATTCTTATGCATGCCAGTGCTGTGTGTGAGGTAATTTAAGGTGGTTCTGACAAGTGTCGTCGGCATCTTCATATCCGGTCACATGGGCGGCAAGCCACACCCATCCGGTCACATGGGCGGCAAGCCACTCCCACAAAGGAGGCCACACCCACAGAGTAGGTTCGAACAATTTTTTGAAACCCACCACTGCTCCAGGTGCTTATTACAAGTTATAAACCATTCCTACCTACAAGTTCATTCTCATAAATCCCTTTGAAGAACAGTGGCCTCAGGGTGACTGATGGCTCAGGAAAAGGTGGCCCATCAATTTGTACCTCCTTGGATCATACGCATGAATGATGATCATCTGTCTTGAATGGGACTGCCAATGTTTGCAAATCCACAGCTTATTTACTGTCACGCATATCCTATAATACACACTTGACTTGACAATATCCTTTTGTCCCTTCACCAAAGCCCATGGACTGTTCACATTTTAAAATAACAATAACAATTGAAGGAACAATGGGCCACTTTATTTCAGTGTAATGTTAGAATGTAGAAATATGACCTTCCGCGAGCACATTAAAAACAAAAACAGTCCTTTCATTTCACAAAAAGAAGCCCTTGTTGCATTGCTATCAACACAGAGAGGCTTTGAATGTGTTTCTGAACTGTATTGTTGTTTCCACAGACCAATGGATTTCTAATTTTTCTTTTTTTTCTGGAGGAAAATGAAGAAAAAGTTTTGCACTGCTCAGAATTCAACATAAAAGCAATTCTTTCACATTGGGGAACGAGGCAGCGAGAGGATATTCCAGGTACAACGTGGAAAGTGATTGGAAAAAAAGAACATTTTCTTCTTTTAATATAGGAGACACTTTACCAAATCATAGAAATAATGCCTCTCTATAAAATAAGGAGGTACATATTTTGTATATATTCATGCCGGCCACATGACCACGGAGGCGTCTTCGGACAGCGTTGGCTCTTTGGCTTTGAAATGGAGATGAGCACCGCCCCCTAGAGTCGGGAACAACTAGCACATATGTGCGAGGGGTTACTTTTACCTTATGGCATCAAGTCCCTAGGAAACAAAGTGTGCTTTCTGCATTAGCTTTCATTTAAACTTTTAATTTCTTACGAATTGATTTTTCTTTGGGATGCACAAAATTAGGTCTTCGTTCTTGTTATTGCAGATGGGGCATCTGAGTGATGGAGAATTCCCATGCTTGCGCATGCTCTCACAAGTGCTCTTGGTGTTCCTCAGCAAAGGGGAGGATTGTAAAACAAAGCTAGGAATGCATTTCATGTTGTGTTGTCTGAGTTGGAAGGAGAGGCAGGGAGAGAGTGTGGGCGAGCCGGACAAAGGGAAGCATTTGGAATAAATGCTGGCGGACTCGGATAGGAAGAACATTGCAAGGTTATAAATTCACCTCACAAAGTGAAGAATGCGAATCCCAGAAGAGTTGCTGTGCGCCGTACTTCACAGAGGAACTTGTATTTGATGGGAGTACTAAGGAAAGATATCTGCCTGAAGGCCTCTTTTATTTACCTTCGAAAGATGAGGAATCATAATAAGGGGGAGCAAGGCCTGGAAGTCCTCCAAAGTTTACAACTCTTTAAAAGTAGACTGAGCAGGCAAATCTGTCAGCAAGTTCCCTGTATAGTCTGCTATACTGCATGGAGTACATTCCTCCCTGAATTATATTCATTCTTCTTAAGTTTGCATCATATCAGAACAGCACGTGCATATTTTATGCATCTCTCAATCTTCTTTTGGAGGAAACCATATACAAGGAGCAGTGGTGGGATTCAAATAATTTACCAACCAGTTCTCTGCCCTAATGACCAGCTGGGTAGGCGGGGCTCGGTGGTCATGTGATCATGTGGGCGTGACCAAGTCAATGTCACTCAGGTCGATGGGCACTTCGCCTTAGTTGTTGCAATGGTAATAAGGATTAACCGGAGAGGCAGTTTCTGTAAGCAGGGCAATAAAGATTAGGCTAGAAACAACACCAGAATGTTTCCTTCCTGCCTTCCTTACAGGATTAGCCCTGGAAAGTGGGAAAAAACAAAAAGGAGATTTCTTCCAACAACCGGTTCTCTGAACTACTTAGAAAGTTACCAACCGGTTCTCCCGAATAGGTGCGAACTGGCTGAATCCCACCACTGACAAGGAGCTTTCCATAAATATTTCAGTGTTTTTTTGTTTGAAGAGAAGGCATTTTTTATCATTCTTTCTACACAATCCTTGGTGCAGTGAGTTATTCTTCTTTCCACACATAATAGCCAAGGTGGTGCAGTGGTTAGAGTGGGTACGCGCAGTGGTTAAAGTGCAGTACTGCTGATTGCTAGCTGCAGTTTGGCAGTTCAAATCCCACCAGGCTCAAGGTTGACTCAGTCTTCCATCTTTCCGAGGTCAGTAAAATGAGGACCCAGATTGTTGGGGGGAAATATACTGAGGGAGGAGAAGAACCAAGGGTTGATTGATTATTTATTAGCCTTTGTTAAATGTATCTGCCACCCATCTGGTGCTTCGTGGCGACTCAAGAGGCTTACAACGTAATATTGTTGATCATGCTTTTCAAAAGCTCACTTTCTGGCACCCATAGCAGGGATGGCTAATCTTTTTGTCCTCGTGGGCCAAAAGCACGCACATGTGTGCAACCTTGCACACATGTACAACATCGCACACATGCATGGACACACCCATAATGCAATGTACATGTGAAACACCCCACCCCCCTGCACATGTGCGCAACTCCCCCGAACTTTGCCCTTTCACTTGGACATCCACGCGTGCCCCCCACGGGCCCCGTTTTGGGCCTAGCAGGCATTCCTGCAGCCTCCTGGTACCAAAAACCAGCTGCGGGGGGGGGGGCAGTTTCTGTAAGCAGGTCAATAAAGATTAGGCTAGAAGCAACACTAGAATGTTTCCTTCCTGCCTTCCTTACAGGATTAGCCCTTGTAAAGTGGAAAAAAACAAAAGGAGATTTCTTCCAACAACCGGTTCTCTGAACTGCTTAGAAAGTTACCAACCGGTTCTCCCGAATAGGTGCGAACTGCCTGAATCCAACCACTGATGTAGGTCTAGAAACATTTTTTGTGTTTCGTGTTGTAATTTTTGTCATGGGTGACAAGATAGCTAAACAATAAGTGTGCCCTTCTCCCCCCCTCCCAGTTTTCCTTTTCAGTTGTCTCTGTCCTCCTTTGACTGTTTTACATACCTGATAACTCTACGTAAATGAAACTTACACCTGCACAAGAGCATCTGTAGAAATGTATCCTTTTTCCTATAAGACTTTCTCCTTCCTTTATCATTCTCCCGCCCCCGGCTAATTTTAGATTGTGTAGTCACTGTAGTCCTCTTTTGTATTATTTGACAAAATAAAAATGGCCAACAAAAGATAAGCTTTTTGAACTGAAGGGCAAGATGACATTGCCTCTCACCAATATAACGTCACAAGAAAAGCTTGGCTGCATTTCATCATCAATATTGTATGATGAACATCTTTTACAAAGACTAGCTGAGGCAGCAAAGGATAGTCTGCACGCGATCCACGGGGCGCAGTTAGCTTTATACTGTAACACAGCAACTTGAAGATGCGGGAACTTCATATCCCAGAATTTCCTCGCCAGCATCCTAGGGAAACCCTCTGTCAGGGTTCCAAAAAACACCCCCAACGAAATAAAACTCTGAGGCTACTTTATTAGAGATGTGATGTTGGCACATCTGGGAAAACCCTAATCTGAAAGCTTCCAGGTTTTCCCACCCAGTTGAAAGTTCAAGACCCTGCCCCCAACCGTGACCCCACAAATGCGCGCACGACAAAAGCGCACTGACGAAACCACGGCACGAAAACTGTGATGTCATCAACGCGCCAACAGAAGTGCGATTTAAGTTAGGGTTAGGGTTAGGGTCAGGGTTAGGGTCAGGGTTAGGGTCAGGGTTAGGTTTAGAGCACGCTGTTGTCGGTGCGCTGTTGTTGGCGCGCTTCAGCGCTCATTCGTCGGCGCGGTTTAGAACTCGCGATTTTGTCATCGCGGTTTCGTCGGGTGCGCTTTTGTCGGGCGCCCTTTTGTCGGTGAACCGCCCCCAACACCCACAAGTCCGTCACATGGTCCAATCCTTCAATGCCACGAAGACAAATTCCTCCCATCTACATCCGGCCAGGTGCAGGGACAAAAGTGACCTTGACTTTCTGAGAAAGAATGTTATTATGGCTACACATCACCCAACTCCGTATAATTACCCCCCCCCCACCCATTTTTCCCTAGTAGAAAGTGTGGCAGGCCTGAAATCCAAAAAGGAAAGATGGCTTGCAGATCTGACACCCTCCTTTAACAGATGGAAATGGCAACCGATAGGTAGGCAGTACTTCCTGGGCTCTCCTCATTCTCTCCCACCTGAGATAGTTTCTCAGAAGGGGAATACAGACAGTCCTTGACTTGTCACCAAAATTGAGCTCAAAAGTTGCTAATTGAGAAATGAGTGGTGAGTTTTGCCTCATTTTACTTTAACTTGCTTGCCACCGTTGTTAACTGAATTATTGCAGCCGATAAATCAGTAACCCGGTTGTTAAGTGAATCCAGCTTCCCCATTGATTCTCCTTGTCGGTTGATCACAAAAAGGGAATCTCATGACCCTGGGGCTTTGCAACCGTCATAAGTATGAACCCATTGTCAAGCATCTGAATTTTGATCACATCAGTGGTGGGATTCAGCCAGTTCGCACCTATTCGGGAGAACCGGTTGGTAACTTTCTAAGTAGTTCAGAGAACTGATTGTTGGAGGAAATCTCCTTTTGTTTTTCCCCACTTTACAGGGCTAATCCTGTAAGGAAGGCAGGAAGGAAACATTCTGGTGTTTTTTCTAGCCTCATCTTTATTGCCCTGCTTACAGAAACTGCCTCTCCCGTTAACCCTTATTACATTGTCACAGCTAAGGTGAAGCGCCCATCGACCTGAGTGACCTTGACTTGGCCACACCCACATGATCACATGACCACCAAGCCCCACCTACCCTGCTGGTCATTAGGGCAGAGAAACGGTTATTAAATTATTTGAATCCCACCACTGGATCACATGATCATGGGGGTGCTGCAAAAGTCGTAATTGTGAAAAATGATCACGAGTCCCTTTTTTCAAGGCTGTTGTAACTTTGAACAGTCACTAAACAACCTGTTGTAAGTGGAGGACTACCCGTATAGAAAGGCTGGCTTCCGAAGCTTCACAAACACTGGCAGCAATATATAGAGCAATGGATGTGTGTGTATGTATGTATGTATGTGTAGATAGATAGATAGATAGATAGATAGATAGATAGATAGATAGATAGATAGATAGATAGATAGATAGATAGATAGATAGATAGATAGATAGATGATAGATAGATTTTACAACCCCTGGTATGCCCAAATATGGCAGGAAGATCACTACTTCCATTCTCTGTCCTTCGGCTCGTCACAAGAGACCATCCAGACAGAACCCAATATTTTTTTTTTACTGTTGCCTTTTTGTTACATTTGTTATATTTGTGATGATAAATAAATAAAGGGAGACTAGTATAGATCTATTTCAAGCTATTTAGCTCTCATCAGCTAGCCATACCCTTGCTGGGAATCGAACCTGTGCTCTATTGCCTCTTAGGCAGATGTGTTAATCATTGAGCTACAGAGCTCGACTCCTTATCAGCCAGCCAGGGTGAAAGGTATCTATGGCTAGCTGATGAGAGCTAAATAGCTTGAAATAGATCTATACTAGTCTCCCTTTATTTATTTATCAGCACAAATAAAACTATCTATCTATCTATCATCTATCTATCTATCTATCTATCTATCTATCTATCTATCTAGATATAGATAGATAGAGATAGATAGATAGATAGATAGATAGATAGATAGATAGAGATAGAGATAGAGATAGAGATAGAGATAGATAGAGATAGATAGATAGATAGAGATAGATAGAGATAGATAGAGATAGAGAGAGAGATAGAGAGATAGAGAGATAGAGAGATAGAGATATATAGATATAGATAGATAGATAGATAGATATAGAGATAGATAGATAGATATAGATAGATAGATGATAGATAGAGATAGATAGATAGATAGATAGATAGATAGATAGATAGATATAGATATATAGATATAAAAATAGATTTTATATCTATATCTATAAACACACACACACACATATATAAACAAATAAACTCTCATAGCTGTCTTACTTCAGCAACCAACCCTATTCCTCCCTGGAGTAGAATTTGCCCAGTCGATTCCCTTTATTCCCCTGAAATAAATGCTCCAACTGAGATTTATGCTGCCCTCAGTCGAGATGTAATTGAGAGGAAGGATGTTTGATGGTGGATTGTTCGCTTCGCCCCTTTCACATCGCTGATCCAAACGACTCCTTTTTGCTCACCGCACTGCACCACTCTCTCCATCCCGTCCCCTGTTTAGTATGTGCACACTGTTCAAAGAGCGCATGATGAAGGAGGGGAAGAGAGAGAGAGAGAGAGAGAGCACTGCCTTGGGAAAGAAGGTAAGCGTTCGCCTCTGTTTCCAGCTGCCGTCTCTTCCTTCGCTCCTGTTTTCATCCACTTGCATTTTCAAGGCAGGGGAAACTTTCAGCTAGCCCGTTTTATGCACGTGTGCTGAAAAAGAGGCAGGAGACCCTTTCTGCTTGTTTGTTATATACTCTGCAAAACACTCCCTTCCTCCCCCCTCCCTTGCAATTGTCCACTTGCCTTTTTTGCCAAAACATGCTGACCTCATACAATATATTGATCGAAGTGGCAGGAGAAAGAGACGAGAGTATACAATAACCAGCTGGGAGTAATTTTTGGAGAGATTTGCAGAACATTTCAAGGCGAAACTTGAACTTTTGAGAGCTGATCCCAAGAAACGTGTGGTTGGTCTACAAGAGTGTTTCTTAACTGTGGCGAGTTGAAGTCCTGCGGACTTAAACTCCCAGAATCCCCCAGCCAGCACAGCTGGCTGGGGAATTCTGGGAGTTGAAGTCCACAGGACTTAAAATTGCCAAGGTTGAGAAACACTGATCTACAAGCTGTGTATCCAATGTTGACATCCCACAAGTTCCCAGAGAGTTTTTACTGGTTCTCAGCTCCTCCTTCACACTTATTTAAAAGGGATGACGATTGCAAGTGGATCTCTGGGGAGATATATTCATCTTTGGGAAGATCTATTAAGGGGGGGGGGACAAAATGTCAACTATATTTAGTGATAGAGCAAACAGACTTTGCATACAATGGCTTCAGCTTCAATTCGTAGCACCTCCCATTTAAAAACCATTCCCCTTCAATTTATTTTGGATAGAATCTTTTTTTAAATAGTCTAAGACAATTTAAAAAAAAGAATCCACACAGAATAAAGCTATTTTAAAAAAATCCTATGCACAATAAACAAAATATTATTTTAAAATACATTAAAAAAATAAAAGAAAAAAACCCAGCTCACTTACCAGCAGGCACAAGTCAATCCAGAATGATGTAGATGTTAATGCAAAGAACTGATCAAATTAAAATGGTGAAATTAGTTCAGGGAAATATTTGTATGTGGTCAACTAGGAGTCGAAAATGATGGCAATCATTAGCTCCCATTTCAAAAATTATTGGAAATTCAATACCTTGCAACTATCTGCAAATCTTAACTCACTCTTTACAGTTTCCCTCTTAGTGCAACGGTGCTTGCTTCCTTCAGCTGAACATGCACAGGATTTATACCCTTTTTTTCTTGCAGAACATGCATGTTTCACAGAACATGCAAAGCCCCTTTTCTTATCAAATGCAACCTCTAGATTTCAGTCACCGTCCACTATGGAAATGAGCCTGGGTTTTTTTTAAAAGGATGGCAAAGCAGGCTTGGAAATGCCACTCGAATGAAAGAAAGAGCTGAACACGGGCGGGAATCAGCAGCTTTTGCCGGAAGCGAGTCGGAAATCTTTAAAGAGCAGCGCTGGCAACTCTAAAATCAGATCTGGGAAAGATCCTTTGCTCCTGGAGCCCGGGCGAAAAGTCGAACTCCAAAGTCCTATAGCAAATGTGCCAAGAATCCAACAGGTGGCTCCGTGGCGCAATGGATAGCGCATTGGACTTCTAGAGGTTGAAGACATTCAAAGGTTCCGGGTTCGAGTCCCGGCGGAGTCGGGAACCCCAATTTTATTTACCTTCCTCTTATTTTTAAAAGTGCTTCCTGGATGATCGGAATCCAGTCAATTATTTGCTGAGCCGCCGAAAAGCGGCGGGTTTTTTTTTTTTTTTAATTGCTTGCAAAGCACGACGTGGAACCTCCCACCCCCCCGTCATCCCCCCCCTCCCCTTTTGCAAGGCCGCTCTCTCTTCCCCTCGGCGCGCGCCGCCTGGTGACTCGGCAGGGAGGCGCTCGGGCCTGAGGGGCGGGGAAAGGTTTGAGGGGGCGGGGTCTAGACGGGAAGGACGACCGTGATTGGCGAATCGTTGTTCCTCGGGGCCGCCGAGGTGGGGACCCGGGAGAGAGAGAGCGGCGCGTCGTGACCTCAGCCACTTTGAAGAGGCGTGGACTTCAACTCCCAGAATTCCTAGCCGGCAAGGCCTCCTTGAAGGCATTATGGGAGTTGAAGTCTCTTAACGACTGTGAAGTCTTGGGAAAGAATGGCTGCCCAGTGCCAGCCGTTCTTTGGTGGGAACAATGAAGGCAACGCTTGTCTTCCTGAGGGCTTTCAATAAAGCCACATTTCCAGCATCGGTTGCAGTAATTTTATTCCGATCTCACTCTGAAATACGCCTCGCAATTAGTCCTGTGCCTGAGCTGTTCAACCACCAAGCATTCATCAAATATTTTACACCGACCATTCGACATTTTTACAAGATTTGATACTTGCCCCCCCCCCCCAAAAAAAGCTATTTATTCTATATAATGAATTCTATTCTATAAAGCAGTGGTCTCCAACCTTGGCAACTTTAAGACTTGTGGACTTCAACTCCCAGAGTTCCTCAGCCAGCAAAGCTTCCTACTCTTCCCTTCCTACTATCTCTCCTTTCCACCCTCCTCTCCTTTCCCTTCCTTCTTCCCTCCCTTCCCTACTTCCTTCCTCCTTCTCCCTCCTTCTTCCCTTACCTCTCCCCTACTCCTAGCGGGTGGGCATAATTTATTACTGCAAAAAAATTAATAAGGCTGAGTTTCTTCCCAGATGAAAACACTACCAAGCAAAGTGAACTCTGTTTTAAGATGGCCATTGTGGGTCCAGATGGATTAATAAAGATGATGCTGGAGTTAGGACACATTATGCCGTATGCAAACATCCTACTTTTGTTAATTGAAGTGTTTTAAAATTAAATAATGATAGAAGCAGCATTTTTTTTCCAGTTGTGGAAGAATATATTTTACTTTATATTATTTGTAATTATTTCTATTGTATATATTTTATTCAGGATCCAATCTGGGTCGATCACCGGGACCAGAGGTGTTTTCCGAGCTTTTGGAGTCATGCTGAAACCCATCTTCAGGGAATTTCTATCTTTAGAGAAGTTCCCTGAAGATGGACTGCAACTTGAGTCCAAAAGCTTAAAAGACGGAACCTCTGATCAGAGGGACCAATCCTGCAACGTTATCCTTGGACACATATATTCGCCTGTATCCGTATGTAATTTATCATTAAAATCCTTGTTATATTTGTGTTTCAGGGGTGATCCCAGGGATTATGGGCCCATTGGGTGGCGTGCCAAAAGCCTCGAACAACTTAGGAAATCTGCATTGACAAGATTTCCATTTCTCTATTGCAAAATGCCACACTGCTTTGATCCGCCCATATATTACATTGATATATTACAACATCCTAGATTCTTGGAAATAATTAGATGTGAGTGAAGACCAACATCAGCTGAAGAACAAGCAGTTGTGATTTCATGCTGTGGGATATAATATTGCACAATTCTCAGTGATTTGTGGGTGTTTTATAATTGCTGTAAGTATTTAAGAATGCAGAATACAGGAAACACAAAAGCGGCACGAGAGAGAAGAGCTGTGGCAAAGGAAACAAACTTAAGAGAGGAACAAAAACGAAGAAAGAGGGGTCACTCGTTCTCCCTAATGGCCTCTGTGAAGAGCCTTCAAAATACCAGTAAGGTGGAAGCTGAATGAATTTCAGAGGAAGCGTAGAAAAGAACCGTATTTTTCAGAGTATAAGACGCGCCAAGGTTTTGAAGACACAAATTAAAAAGGTTTTGCACTCTGCAAACCTCCCAAAAAATAGCCCCATTTCCCCCCCCCAAAAGTCATGAATAGCCCTTAGGCGACTTGTAGAGTACTCCTGGGGAGGTGGGGGCAAAACGAGCAAAAAACAGCCTGTTTTTTGCTAAAAAGGGGGCATGGATAGTCTTTAGGAAGCTTATAGAATGCTCCTGGGGGCAAAATTGAGCAAAAAAGGGCCATTTTTTGCTCATTTCTGCCCTCCCCAGCCCCCAGCTCTTTAAAAGCCTTCTACAAGCTATGCACAGCCATTTTGGTAAAGGGGGCGGTGTTTCAGAGGGCAAAAAATGCTGTATTCAATGTACACTATATTGCCCAAAGTATTCGCTCACCTGCCTTTACTCGCATATGAACTTACTGTGACCTCCCATTCCTAATCCATAGGGTTCAATATGACGTCGGTCCACCCTTTGCAGCTGTTAACAGCTTCAACAGGATTCCTCTCCCCACCTCACCCCTCTGCCTCCTGCTTGGACGGATGGCATGGTGGCAGCCGCGCTCGGACTCCATCTGCATTGTGAGGACTGCATAACCCCAGTGTGTGCTGGCCAAGGGGCCATTAGGCTGCAGCTGCTGGCACACACTGTCGGCCCGTGCGCACGTGCCACCACTTGTGCTAGTTACCCCCACCCCCCGGGGGTTGATGATGATCTTAACTAGAACTTATTTTTCTGTTTGGGTCTTATTTTGTGGGAAACACGGTATATATTAAAGAAAGCCCATTAATTCTTACAAAATATTTTAATAGATATACAAAGAGGCATATACTTCTACAGCAGCCACATTTCAAATATAATCTCATATTGTTTTTTTTTTTTTAAAGTTACGCTCATTCCCATTTTACTTTAAACGGACAGTTTGATTTTAAACTAGGTTGTTTCTTCTAAAAACATTTTAACGTCATCCTCTCTGCTGCATATTTTCATCAGGACGTGACAAAGGGTTTCACATTCAGTTCCAAAATCTTATTGGAAAAAAGCTCTACACCCCTTCTTTTCTTCTTGCTGTTAATGTGATCAGTCCTAGCAGGACCATTTGTGCGAAATTCCAACTCATAAATTCACCATTAAAAAACTATGTTCCAGCAAAAATCTATTTGTGAAATTTCTTCTTCTTCCGGTTTTTCTTTCCTGCGGAGAGGGCCTCCTTCTCAGCAATGATGTCTTGGTACTTCCTTTTATTGTACCTGAATAAGAGAAACAATTTTTTTATGAAGAATAAATGCAACCAAATACGGAATCCAATCCCATTTTCACAGTTGTGACCATTGCAGCATCCCCATAGCCAGGTGTTTTACATTTGAATGCCCGGCCACTGGTTTACATTTATGACTGCTTCTGTGTGCCAAGGTCATGCGATCTCCTTTTGCACCCTTCTGACAAGCAAAATCGATGGGGAAGGAAGCCAGATTCATTTCACTGTGTTACTAATGTAACAATTGCAGTGATTCACTTAACAAATGTGGCAAAAAAAGTCCTAAAATGGGACTAGCAATAGCAATAGCAATAGCAGTTAGACTTGTATACCGCTTCATAGGGCTTTCAGCCCTCTCTAAGCGGTTTACAGAGTCAGCATATCGCCCCCAACAACAATCCGGGTCCTCATTTTACCCACCTCGGAAGGATGGAAGGCTGAGTCAACCCTGAGCCGGTGAGATTTGAACAGCCGAACTGCAGTCAGCTGAAGTAGCCTGCAGTGCTGCATTTAACCACTGCGCCACCTCGGCTCTGCCTAAGTCCCAGCTATGCAATGTCATCAGATTTCAATCAATGCCCCTCCTATCTTGAACAAAGTTCATTCAGAAATATGATCATCCCCCATACTCCTATAAAAACCTAGCTTTTGGCGTCTGGATGTAACAGGGAATATGAATATTTGAGTTGACATCAACTGTACGTAAGGCCATTTTGGATTTTTAAATTCCCCCCCCCCCCTATTTTCAATCCAATTAGTATATTAGGTTTAAGCATCATCGAGTCTTTTATGACTGGAATGGGATTGTCTTCCTGTACTCTAAATTATTGCAATAAAACAAGAAGGCCTGTGATCCTTAACACCTCCTGCACATCATCTGAATGAGGAGAAAAAGATTTGTTTTGCTTTCTTGCATATGAGCGCACTTCTATTCTGCTTTCTTTAAACAAAAACATTCAAAACAGCATATACAGTTAACTATCAGGAAATAATAAAAACAATCCAGAAATCACAAAAGGCAGCAAATAATATATAAACAAAAAAACGGTCAATGTATTTCAAATGAAAGGAGTATCAAGGTGACAACTCATCTAAAATTGAGAAGACAGGCAGACAACCATCGTGCTCCAAGGAAGGCATTTTTTAATCTCAATACTGCAATGAAAACAACACCCCCCAAAAATCTTATCACCCAATCATGCATTTTAAGAGGCATTGCAACACATCACAGGGCCTTCCATATGGAATGAACTGCATCGTATAGGATGGAGGAACTCATTCAGCTACGCCCAACAGCAATGAAACACTTCATTTTACAACCACCCAAATGACTACATTAAAGTGAAAATGTAGGGAGGGAAGGAGGGAGGGAAGCAAGGAGAGAAGGAGAGAAGAAAGGAGGAAAGGAAGGAGGGAAGGAGAGAAGAAAGGAGGGAAGGAAGGAGGGAATGTAGGAGAGAAGGAAGGGGGGAAGGAAGGAGGAAAGGAAGGGGGAAAGGAAGGAGAAGGAGAAAAGAAAGGAGGGAAGGAAGGGGGGAATGTAGGAGAGAAGGGGGGAAGGAAGGAGGAAAGGAAGGGGGAAAGGAAGGAGAAGGAGAAAAGAAAGGAGGGAAGGAAGGAAGGAGGGAAGGAGAGAAGGGGAAGGAGGGAGGGAAGGAAGGGGAGTAGGAGAGAAGAAATGAGGGAAGGAAAGAGGGAGGGAGGGAAGAAGAAGGAGGACCGTTGTAAGATAAGATGGATCTATGGGATGATAAAAAAGCAATCTTCAAGTATATTGTCAACAGTAGGGAAAAATTGTTATAAATACATATTATTAATAACAGTTATGAGATCATATAATTGTGAATGTATATATGAAATTGATAAAATAAATTTAAAAAAAAATAAAGTGAAAATGTAAATACCGTCGAAACTCTGAATCTGCCAGAAGTTCATCCACAATCGTTTTCTTCCTCTCTTTCTTGGGAATACGAGCATGGTAGAAATCTGCTGGAGAATCCACAATAGTTCCAACCTGAAAAAGAAAACGCACGATGAGTTTGTTTTTATTTGAAGAGGTGATGGAGAATTAATCTAAGGATAACATGTATTAATACCAAATTCATTTGGAGTGCTCAGCCTCATCTTTTAGTGTACAGGTAATCCTTGACTTGAGCCGGGGTGGGGCAGTGGTTAGGGTGCAGTACTGCAGGCCACTTCAGCTGACTGTTATCTGCAGTTCAGCGGTTCTAATCTCACCAGCTCAAGGTTGGCTCAGCCTTCCATCCTTCCGAGGTGGGTGAAATGAGGACCCGGACTGTGGGGGGGGCGATATGCTGACTCTGTAAACCGCTTAGAGAGGGCTGTAAAAGCACTATGAAGCGGTATATAAGTCTAACTGCTATTGCTATTGCCTTACAACAGTTCGCTTAGTGACCATTCAAAGTTACAACAGCACTGAAAGAAGTGACACATGCCTGTTTTTCAGTTATGATCCAAGGTCACACGATCAAAATTCAGATGCTTAGCAACTGACTCATATAGCAATAGCAGTTAGACTTAGATACCGCTTCATAGGGCTTTCAGCCCTCTCTAAGCGGTTTACAGAATCAGCATATCACCCCCACAGTCTGGGTCCTCATTTCACCCACCACGGACAGATGGAAGGCTGAGTCAACCGTGAGCCGGTGAGATTAGAACCACTGAACTGCAGAAAACAGTCAGCTGAAGTGGCCTGCAGTACTGCACCCTAACCACTGCGCCACCTCGGCTCTCATATTTATGACTGTCGCAATGTCCCAGGGCAGTCAATGAGGAATCCAAATTAACTTAACAACTGTGTTGCTAGGGTGACAACTGCAGTGATTCATTTAGCAATATGAGCCAAGGTGGCGCAGTGGTTAAATGCAGCACTGCAGGCTACTGCTAGATCAGCAGGTCAGCGGTTCAAATCTCACCGGCTCAGGGTTGACTCAGCCTTCCATCCTTCCGAGGTGGGTAAAATGAGGACCCAGATTGTTGGGGGCAATATGCTGACTCTCTGTAAACCGCTTAGAGAGGCCTGAAAGGCCTATGAAGCGGTATATAAGTCTACTGCTATTGCTAACTGTGTCAAGAAAGGTTGTAAAATGGGATAACATAAAAACACATTATATGTGTCTCACTTAGCCACATAAATTTTGGCCTCAATTGTGATCTTAAGTTGAGGGCTATCTGTACAGAAACTTACATCAGCCCTATTGACTAAAAACAATTTCAGCAATATTGCAGAAGAACAAAAACTATTTTGAAAACAAAAAAAATAATAATGGGAAAGGGAATCAAAATACAGTTTACAGAGAAAATCCAAAGGCCGGGAATTCCTCATTTACTGCTGAGAGGGAGAAAAAACTCAACAAAAAACATAGAATTTTAGAACATACTGTTCTAAAAATAAACATTAACCATTATTTTAAGCAGGAGCACTCTATGTTGCCATGCTAAATATTATATCCAAAATACTGTACAAAGAGTATTTTGTACAAAAATACAAAGAATAGCAAAGAACTTAACATTCCAAGAAAACATCTAGGCAGAAATGAACAGAAAATAACCAGCCAGTTCTAAGTAGCATTAGCTAAAGTAGTCATTCATAAACCTAGCATACGTTTAAACATGTTGACAATATTTTGTAAAAATAATACTAAAACCTGCAGGGGAAGATAATGACACAATTGGGGTCCATTCTACCTTCCTCTTGACCTGCCTCTTACAGTATTTTGGAGGGTCTCCCCAAAACATTTTTGCAGCAGGTACAAATGAAAAAAACTGAAAAATGAAAATCAACGCCCTTATTTCTATGCCGTGTTAGTGCTTCGCCATCAACTACACAACCAGATGCAATCCATGTGCCATCTTCAAACAGGACACAAAAAATTTACTAAAGCAGCAGAGGCTGTGCAGTAAACAATATAAGCTAGTAAGCAAATGAACAGTTAAGAAAAAAAAAAAACTAAACTATTTCCCAAGCCCTTGTAAAGTATTTCCAAGATATGTTTCTAGTAAAACACCAGCAAATTGTACAATGTTTTCAAGTGTTTGTAACTTTGTAAGAAAAAAAAAAACACAAATTATTATGCAGTTTGTTTATAATTGCCACAAGCATTATTACTAACTGAAGCAGAAGTTGAAAATTGTAGTAATCGGTAAAAAGACTTTTAATTCTGTGGAGTGCAAGCCACTTTTACTCAACGTAGTTGCCTGGATTTCACAGAAACATCTTAATGATAAATATGCTTATTTTTTTTAAGCAAGCTTGATATTTCTTTTGGTGTGAAATGAATAGTAAACATATTACACACACACACCTTATATGCCAAGTATTAAACACTGTCAACATTCTTACCTGAAAATACTTGGGAAAACCTTTCCTGTCGTTCTTTTTGTAGAAGCGTTTAGGATCTATGGCGGCTCTCATCTGCAAAGCCTTAAGGTCATTTTTCAATTCCTCGGTCATTTCTGGAGCTTTCATACCAAACCAACCATCACCTGTTGTTTTTGCTCGGTCTATCTGTTTTGGGGGAAAAGTTACAAGCATTCTTTCAAAACTCGTCAGGGTTATTCAATTATTAGGCCAATAATCAGTGGATCGAGACCAGATTTTTTAATCCGGCACTGAAGAGGGCAATACCCCTCCCCTCCCGCAATGTGAGCCTTCTAGCTTTATAGTGGGATAATTTTCGAAGTATTTAAAATGTTTTAACCACTTTAAAATGTACTTCGAGGAGCTGTTTCTATCTGAAAGGTCTAAATTCGTGATGGCGAACCAGCCATAGCGCCAACCCAGCTCCACTGTGCATGCGCCTCCCGCCAGCCAGCTGGTCTTCAGATCTCTGCCATGCATGCGGTGGGGGCACGTGTGCTCGCGTTGCATTTTGGGGCCTCATGTGGCTTTCCAGGTGCGCATGCGAGGGGCGGGGGTCTCGCTCACATGTGCTGGGGTCATGCACGCATTACATTATGGGCATGCGCTTTTGGGCACACAACGACAAAAAAGTTAGCCATCACTGGTCTAAATAAGATTAATTTTACCAGGGAAATCCTGAGAGATCACAATGACATGTTACAGGTAGTCCTTGACTTACAACAGTTCATTTAAAGTTACAATGGCACTGGAAAAAAGGGACTGACCATTTTCCCACACTTATGACCGTAGCGGCATTTCCCCAGGGTCATGCGATCAAAATGTGGATGCTTGGCAATTGACTCGTGTTTATGAGGGTTGCAGTTGATCGTGGGATCATCTTTTGTGACCTCCTCACAAGCAACGTCAATGGGGAAGCCGGATTCACTTAACAACCCTGTGACTAACTTAATAAATGCAGTGATTCACTTAACTGTGGCAAGGGAGTTCAAAAAATGGGGGCAAAATTCATTTAACAAATGTTTCGCTTAGCGAGAGGAATTTTGGACTCGATTGGGGTCGTAAGTTGAGGACCACCTGTACTTTGGAGTCAGGAAGAGATATTGTCACATACTACTGCACGTCCAAATGTATTTACAAAGGGGACTTTTTCATTTTCTTCAACAGCTTTTCTGAAAGCAAGTTCATGTTAGGGAAGCAACTACATAGGGAAAAGGAACTCTTTGTTTAGATTACTTAAGATTATCTGTCCGCCCCGTGCCAACTCAGTGAAGCGGTTGACGCGATGGGTCAGTGCCTGGAGGATGTTAGGGTCTGGATGGGTGTGAACAAGCTTGCACTCAATCCCGACAAGACCGAGCGGCTTGTGTTTTTCCCTCCCAATAATTGGCCTTGTATTCCATCTCTCAGGCTGGGGGGTGAAATTGTACGCCCCTCAGACAGGGTCCGCAATTTGGGAATCCTCCTGGATCCACAGCTGACTTTAGAACTCCATTTGTCAGCTGTGACCAGGGGGGCATTTGCCCAGGTTCGCCAGGTGCACCAATTGCGCCCCTACCTGAACCGGGAGGCACTCAGAACAGTCACTCATGCCCTTGTGATCTCAAGACTGGACTACTGTAATGCGCTCTACATGGGGCAGCCCTTGAAGAGAATTCGGAGACTTCAGCTTGTCCAGAATGCAGCCGCGTGAGTGATTGTGGGTGCACCTCGGTACACCCACGTTACACCTATCCTCCGCGAGCTGCACTGGCTGCCTATTGGTCTCCGGACACGCTTCAAGGTGCTAGTCGTTACTTTTAAAGCCCTACATGGTATCGGACCTGGGTACTTGAGAGACCGCCTCCTGCCAATTACCTCCCTACGACCAATTAGATCCCACAGATTAGGCCTCCTCTGGATTCCATTAACTAGCCAGTGTCGACTGTTGACCCCCCGGGGGAGGGCCTTCTCTGTGGCTGCTCCGGCCCTCTGGAACGATCTCCCCGTGGAGATTCGGACCCTCACCACCCTTCAGGCTTTCCACAAAGCCGTTAAAACCTGGCTGTTCCGGCAGGCCTGGGGCTGATGAGTTCCCAACCCCACTCGAATGGTTGTGGCTGTTGATGAGTTTTAATCTGTTTTTAATTTGTTTTTTATATTTGTTTTGTCTTGTGTCCTTTGTACTCCCCCTTTCCCTATTTGGTTTGTTAGCCGCCCTGAGTCCCCTCGGGGAATAGGGCGGCATACAAGTTTAATCAAATCAAATCAAATCAAAATCGAATCAAATTACTGCAATGCATTCTACATGGGACTGTCCTTGAAGACCAACATGGAAAGCTACAACTGGTCCAGAGTGTGGCAGAATGTGGCAGTGCATTTATTTCTATTATATTTCAGTTTCATCCCAAAAGGCCACAAAGCATGGGGGACCACGTGTTATCATCCCATTTTATAACTATTGATGAATCTAGTAAACAGTGAGGAATAAGCCAGTAGATACACATCTTTGCAGAGAATTTTTTTAAAGACAGACTTTAAATATGGCATTAACCGGGTGTCAGATTAACAGAGTTGGAAGGGATCTCGTAGGTCTTCTAATCCAACCCCCCCCCCCAAGCAGGAGACCCTACACCACGATCGATACCGCAATGGCATTTCACTTACCTTACGTTGCTTCTTTAACTGATGGACTGATTCTCGTAAAGGTGGCACACTTTCCTTTTTCTCAAAATCAGGAGTTATAATACTTTTCTGCAAAAGCTGCCGAGAGAGATTTCATTAAGCTAGGCCACAGCTACAAGTACAATGCAAATAGGACTCTAAAGGCCTTTTGGAAAACACGGAGTTAGTAAATTGACCCAACGCTCAAGTAGTTCTGGAAAAGTTGCTTGCAAGCTGAGGTTTTCAAGACACTCTCATTAGGAAATTCTTAGATGACGGCCTGGCAAACTTAGTTAATGAGCAGGGCAGGGATAGCCACTCAGCTACTGACGTGTCAATAAATACACCTATCCTCCGCGAGCTGCACTGGCTTCCCATTGGTCTCCGGACTCGCTTCAAGGTGCTAGTCGTTACTTTTAAAGCCCTACATGGTATCGGACCTGGTTACCTGAGAGACCGCCTCCTGTCAATTACCTCCCAAAGACCTATTAGATCCCACAGACTAGGCCTCCTCCGGATTCCATCTGCCGGCCAATGTCGGCTGGCGACCCCCCCGGGGGAGGGCCTTCTCTATAGCTGCTCCGGCCCTATGGAACGATCTCCCCGTCTTGAGATCCGGACCCTTACTACCCTTCCGCAAAGCGACCAAGACTTGGCTGTTCCGGCAGGCCTGGGCCTGTTGATTTATCCAGCCCCATCCTCAGTCATGAATGTTGTTGACATTTTTAATTGTTGTTTTTTTTAATATATTCCCCCTTCCCTTTTTATTTGTAAGCCGCCTTGAGTCTTCCGAGAGCGGGCGGCGTACAAACTAATTAATAAAATAAAAGCAGCACAAACGAAACCTGATGTGAAGAGTGACGGTACGTATGGACAACTGTACTTGATTCCTAAAAATGCTCAAAGAATGATATTAGAAAATATAGAGCAGTGTTTTTCAACCTTAGCAACTTGAAGATGTCCGGACTTCAACTCCCAGAATTCCCCAGCCAGCGAATGCTGGCTGGGGAATTCTGGGAGTTGAAGTCCGGACATCTTCAAGTTGCCAAGGTTGAGAAACACTGATATAGAGAACAGGTTAAGTAATGGTGTAGTCATTTTGAAGGGGTGGCTGTATAAGGAAGTTTGGGACTACTAAGAATTTATTCTTGGCTTAGCATCTGAGTACCTTCAGCATTGCCTTTTCTGGCTAGATTTGACCCACATTAAGCATCTGTAAATAGTGCTATTTCCAGGAAGTGAGGGAGACCAAGGCCTCCAGCCCTTAAGAGAGGCATGTCCAACCTGAAGCCCATGGGACACATGCAACTGTGGACAGCTAGTAAGGCTGCTCCACAATAAGGACGCTTGTTATTTATAGACATCACTTTTCTTATATATTTCATATGCGGCCCAAGACAATTCCTCTTCATTCATGTGGCCCAAGGGGTTCCACCACAAAACCGCGGACGACAAAACCGCGGTCGACGAAAGCGCGTATATGACGTCATCACAGCGCGACGAAAAAGATAGAAAAATGTAAAAATAAAGCGAAAACCTTACCCTAACCCCCCCAAACCTAACCCTAACCCTTAATGTAACGAAAAACCTAACGCTAAGCCTTAACTGAACGCTAAACGTAACGCTAACGCTCTAACCCTAACCCTAACCCTTAACTTTATGTGAATCGGCTTGCTGTAATTTAATTTTTATTTCAATTTTTTGATCTTTTTGGTCACGTTGTGATGACGTCACATACGCGATTTCGTCGACCGCGCTTTTGTGGAACGCGCTTTTGACGGGCCACGGGCCCAAGGAAGGCCAAAGGTTGGACATCCATTGTTTAGAGGCAAGACTGGTCCCATCATTAACGGTCTTCCAGAAATGAATGAAATCTGAATTATCCCAGAGCACTTTTGCAATGTAAGGTTGCATTGTGCTATTTTAATTCAAGTGATATTGTTTCATCTTAATATTTCATTTATTTATTAAATTGATATGCTGCCCCTCTCAACAATAAGGGGACTCTGGGTGGCTTACAAACATAATATTTAACTTAATATTAAATTTAATTTACTGGGAACAACTTTTTTTGCTCCATTCTGTAGTTGATGTGAACCACTAAGTGTCACAAGGTATAAATTAAATGTAAGTATATATAAATTAAATAATTTTTTTTTTAAAAATCGTACGGGCTGAATTGTGACCAAAAGGAAATCTTCTTACAAAAGAACATACAAAATGTTTGCTTTTAAAATAGTCCAGGTAGTTATAATGCTGCTAGAATGACAATTAGGATTTACTATTCATTCTAGTTTTCAATTTAATTGCTAGATTTTGGCAATTTACCTCATCTGTTTTTTTCTCTTTTAGTGGTGGAACGTCACGAGATCCGGGTTTCTGCTTTCCTAAGCCAAAATTAATATATAAACCTCCAAACTGTTTAATGTTTAGTCCAGGATCAATACTGCTTGAAAATGATACTCTGAAAGAGAAAGAACTGATTATCTAAAAATACTTTATATACATATCTATATCTATATTTAAAGTCACAACCCCTGGTATGCCCAAATATGGGAGGAAGTTCACTGCTTCCATTCTCTGTCCATCGGCTCGTCGTAAGAGACCATCCAGACAGAAACCCAATATTTTTACTGTTGCCTTTGTTACATTTGTGTTGCATTTGTGCTGATAAATAAATAAAGGGAGACTAGTATAGATCTATTTCAAGCTATTTAGCTCTCATCAGCTTCTAATCCCAGTAAGGGTATGGCTAGCTGATGAGAGCTAAATAACTTGAAATAGATCTATACTAGTCTCCCTTTATTTATCAGCACAAATACAACACACACACACACACACACACATATGTAGGTCTTTGGTTATTCGGGTTTTCTCCCACGTAAAATTGGAAGTGTCTTGGCGACGTTTCGACGAAGTCTCATTCGTCATCTTCAGGCTTGTTTGCTCCGATTGGTTCTTCCAGGAGCAATGTGAGATCTCGGCTGTTTCTTCCTTTTAACTGCCAGTGGGGGTTTGAGCTGATTGGGTGGGAGCTTGGCTGTGTTCTGATTGGGTGAAGGTGTGTTCTGATTGGTTGGGGATTTGTGTTTCATGTAAGGATAGGAGGGGTTTAAAGTGGCTCGTGGTGCAGTTGCGGTCTGGCTTCTGGTCCTTGGTCGTGCCTCATCATCAATGTGGGTTTTTGTCCGCTTTCTTCGTGGATGTTTGGTGGTGACATCCTGTGTGGCTATTGTGAGTGTGGGCCTGGTGTCATTCCTCATGTTAGGGACTTATCAATAAGGGCGGGCTTCCAAATGGCTGGCAGGGGGGAGGTAAGTTAAAAGGAAGAAACAGCCGAGATCTCACATTGCTCCTGGAAGAACCAATCGGAGCAAACAAGCCTGAAGATGACGAATGAGACTTCGTCGAAACGTCGCCAAGACACTTCCAATTTTACGCGGGAGAAAACCCGAATAACCAAAGACCTACAAATACCCGCGAAAACCTCAGAAAACATATATATATATGTATGTATGTATGTGTATGTATGTATACACATATATACATACATACACACACATATACACATATATACACACATACATATATATACATACACATATATATATACAGACACACACACATACACATACACACATATATATCTATATCTATCTATCTATCTATCTATCATCTATCTATCATCTATCTATCTATCTATCTATCTATCTACACATATACATATATACATACACACACACACACATACTTTATCTTATTCTTTGCCAGATTCATAATCAATTGGCAAATGGCTCTTAGAAGTTAGAGAAACACCTTAGGTGGCCAACTTGCGTTTTTGTGGTTGGAACTTAGGTCTTTAGGACCCAAAGGTTTTGTACCCACTATCCCCTTGATGGCAAACCTATGGCATGTGTGCCGCCTCTCTGCTGGCACGGGAGCCATCGCCCCAGCTGAGCTTCCCTGCGCATGCACGCACGCCTCCTGCCAGCCAGCTGATTTTCAGGTCTCTGCAGTGCATGTTGTTTAATCAAAATGCAGTTAAAACACTATACAAGCCATCAACAATATAACTATATACATCCAACAGGAACAGGAATTGCCTCAAAGGAGCAGATAAAGGCAAATCCTAGAGAGGCATGACAATGGAGATGAATGCTAGAGAGGAATAAAGCTGCATACAAGGCAGACATAGCATCTATAACAGCGTAGGCACGCATGGGGGAACCCCCGCCCGTTTTTGGTTGCAGGAGGCTTCAGGGAGGCCTGAAGGGGGCACACCTGCATTGCATTATGGGTGTGGGCATGCGCCGGCACTGTTGTGCGCACACGCATTTTCGGCATGTGGACAAAAAGGTTTAGCCATCACTGCACTATACCTTAGCACAAAACTAGCCACTCCAACCAAGCCATTTACTAAGCATATAAAGTTCCTTCAAAGAACGTACAATCCTCTGTTTGCCTTTACTTCCTCTTCGTCCTCATCCACGAACTCTTCTTCACTTTCTTCCACCTCTGATGAATCTTCACTTTGTGTTTCCTCAACATAATAATCTTTGTGAGAATCTAAGCCAGGAGTTTTATCAATGACAAACACCTCTTGATTATTGGACTGGTTTTCTCTCAAGGGGCTTTCAGTACTTTCTTCGACGTATCCAGCAGCTATTTTGCTGTTTTTCCGTTTTCGTAAGTTATTATATTCAGATTCCTGACTTGTAAGAGACACGGAGAGGTCTTTTCTATCTTCCTTGCCTTTGGTTCCACACGAAGAGGATTCAGCAATTTCCTCTTCTAGGCTTCCATCACTATCTATGCTTGAAACCAAAGGTCTGCAGTCATCTCTGTTAACAATGGGTGATGTGATTGTTTTGTTGGTGAGGCTACCTACTTCAGAAACGTCATCACTATCTATTATTTCTTCTCTTTTATGTAAACGGGTCTCTCTAACATTTTCGGGTGTTAAGCTCTTGTTTTTACTCGCTGTTGCTTTTCCCGAGGACTCAATGGATTGTTCAAGGTTTTCTGGATCGGGTGGAGATCTTCTTGAATTCTCTGAAGGCAACTGATTTTCAGATACCTGCATGGGTTTTTCTGAAGATTGATCATGCATTTCTTCTGGAGTCTGAGTTATATCAATTATATCCGCTGCTGTTCGTTTTGAACTGGAATGCTCCAATTCATCATCATTGTTCTTTAATTTCCCTTGCTTAGGCAAGTTTTTATTATCTTCCTTTGTTACTTCCTCATTACTGCCTGAGAAAATCTGTTGCAGATCATTGCTGGCAACAGATTTAGGGAGACACTTTTCTTTATTGGGGCTAAGGTGCTCTTTTATCCAGTTTGAAGGAAGAGAATCTGCTTCTTCGGCATTTGAATCAGAAGCGTCTGAATCAGGGATTACTATTGTTTCAGATGGAATTATACACTCGGGTGTTTCCGTATCCTCTCCTAATGCGTTGCTTTTCCTTTCAGTCTTGGATATCGGTTTGGCTTGCAATTTCAGTGCCATACTCCTGGTCATTCGTTTAAACGGGCTAAAGGAAATACCCGAACACCAAGACTCAGCATCGGAAACCTCTTCATCTTGAACCTCACACACCGGCGACACATTACCCTTGACCTGTCGATGTCTAGACTTTCTCAGAGTTTTTGAGGTCCTTGTTGCCGAGACAACAGACGAACAGGACTCTGCCTCAGATGTATCATCGTGGTCTTGATAATTACTACTTTCATGGGTAACGTTTCTTTTGCTTGGTCTGTTTTTAGCTGAAATCTCTGGGGTAGAAGGAATTACAATTTGCCGCCTGGTTATTCTGGTGCTGGTTCTTCGTAGAAATAATGGCGTTTGAAGACCAGACATGGAAGAACAGGTTGATTCCGCTTCTGAAACATCTCCATCGACTTGAGATTCTGCCAGGGGCTCAGCGTTACTTTTACTCAAGACTGTGCGTGCTTCCGAAGGCTCTTCCGCCTCCAATTTTGTTTCAGAAGCTTTCGTTTTTTCACTCTGAGGTTCAGATATGACTCGGGGAGGGGAAATCATTTGGATTCTGCTTCTAGTTATCCTTACAGACGGGCTATCTTCCACTGCAGTCTGCTGTAAGAATGAAAAGGATATCAGGTAACAAGCAAAAATAAAAATACATAAATAAATCCATGCTAGGTGAGAAACTCACAAGTTCTGAACTACGACGTTTCTCTAAAAAGATGACCCACCTTGAAAAGGAGCCCTATCACGTTTTTGCGCGCATGCGATCAAATTAAGCCCCACCCGCAAAATTAGCCCTAATTAAGACCCTGCCCACCCTGGGGTGTAGGGGATGGGGCAAGGCACACAGGTAAAAAATAAACTATGGTGGGGAGGGGGGTGGTGGAGCTGCCCTACTTACCAGGCCTCGCACCGCCACTCACACGCATTGCCCTGGCCTCCGTTTCTGCCAGAAGGCATCTGCAGACAGTAACAAGAGCTCCGGATCGATCCAGAGCTCTATTATCGGCTGCAGATGCCTTTCCAGAAGTCATTTACAGCCGATAACAGAGCTCCAGATGAATCCAGAGCTTTGCTTTCAGCTGCAGATGCCTTCCAGAATCTAAAGACAAAACAGAGGCCGGGGCGATGGGGTGCGAGTGGCAGCAAGGGGCTGCAGAAATGTGCCAGCAGCGGGCTCCTGCTGGGCAGAGTTGATGCCACTGTCATGATGTGAGTCAATAATTATGTTTAGCCCTTTTTTCGGGGGTCAAAAGAAAATAAGACCCGGCCTTCTTTTTGGAGAAACAGATTATTAATTATCTATTGTAGTTAAGGAACAAAGTTACGCCTGGCATCATAAAGCTGATTTTCTATGCGTCAGCTTCTTTATGAACAGTACTAGTTTCTGACATACTTGCTTTATAGATTTTATATTTGTTGGACTGAAAACATTAAGTCAAGGTTAATTAACACTTTTTAAAAAATTAATAACTATTTTTCCTACTTCGTAACTATAATGAGAGATACATTGTGCGCAGAGTAGCTTATGGGGTATGGTCCAGCAGGAATTGCCATGGACAAGGGAAAGTGAATTTGGTTTGCTACTCCATTTTCCAAGTATTCCATTTGCTATTCTACATTTCTTGCCAAAAGAGGTTAGAGAGAATACTCATCTATCTCCCCGAACACTTGCAGCAGATTACTAAATCACAATCTTGTGCTGAAGAAAAAGTTACTTGGCTAAAAGAAAAAACAATTCATTTGCAGAGGAAGAAAAACTAAGGAAAAATAAAACAAGAAATGTGTCACTTTATGTTATAACCCAAACCAACTAGCCCCCACCCCAAGAATTTTAAGAGGAGAACTTTTACTACCGTATATACTCAACTATAAGCCGAGTTTTTCAGCCCACTTTTGGGCTGAAAAAAGCCGCCTCGGCTTATACTCGAGTCAGTGAAAAATTTGCCCGAAATGGAGGAGAAAAAGGGGCGGGGCCATGCCGCTGGGTGACGCTCGTGAATGGCCCAGTGCCCCTGTGAGTTTCCCCTCCCTCTGTGTCAGTTTGCCGCGCAGCGCGCACCGCACCATCCCCCCTCCTCACGTTCTAATGTAATGCAGGGCTGTCTTACGATTCCCCTTCCTCCCCCTCCTGCCGCTCTGCAACGATGTCCCACCTCCTCCTTGTTATGGCAAGCAGCCACATAGCGATGTCCCACCTCCTCCTCTGGTACAGTGATCCAATGATAGGAATCACTGTGCCGTGTGTCATAGGAGACGGGACATCGCTCCCGCGGCTGCACGGGACATCATCATCACAGCGGGACATCAGCATCATGAGGTGAGTGAAGTATTTCATTGAATCTATTTTTATTTTTGAAATTTACCGGTAGCTGCTGCATTTCCCACCCTAGGCTTATACTCGAGTCAATAACTTTTCCAGTTTTTTGTGGTAAAATTAGGTTCCTCGGCTTATATTCGGGCCGGCCTATACTCGAGTATATACGGTAATCCAATTTTTGCAATGAGAAAAGGCCCACTGATTAGTCTCTCTACCTAGTTCTCAAATGAATGGATAAATGATCATGTCTGCTATCTGAAAACTGATTCATCTTAGAAGGATAGATAGGTGAGATGTGAGGCCGATAACTATTGTACTGGTGAACACATGCAGTATGATAGAAAAACATTGCAGAAGCCCTGCGCCCTCTGAATTTTACCAGTGTAGTTTCTAAGAAAGAGAACCTGTGAATAAAATGAGAGAGGGAGAGAAAACAGATGATCAATCAGTCCTCTTATTCAAAAATCCATCACAAAATAAAGTAGAGAAAAATAATGACAAACCTATTCAGAGATTTTGCTGCTAAGGGGAGAAAGGCAGACAGAAATGAACAATGGGGGAAAAACTTATTTATGCTTCTTGGCAAAACATTCTTATTAGCAGATTTTTTAAATTATTTTTTCCTTTCTACACCACCTTACAGTCATTACATCAACATTGTTATGTCATCATACCTGAAATGTATATAATATTTCGCTCCTATATTTACACACTTTATACATAGTTCTATATATATTTATATATATTGTTTTTTGGCTTCATTAATTTTATTCTTGTTTTGCAGCCATTTGTACCAATTGTTCCAAATTTCATAATATTCCGACTCTTCTTTATCTTTTAATTTCAGTGTTAATTTGTCCATCTCTGCACAATCCAAAGTTTTTTTTTTATCACTAATTCATCCGAGGGGGTATTATTTTGTTTCCAGCATTGGGCAAATGCTATTCTAGCTGTAGTTAGCAGATTAATATGTACTTAATTTTCTTTGTATATTTCCCTTATATAACGTATATATGGACATTTTCTTTTGAGAGTGGGCATCAGAATTTCATTTTTAAGGCGTGCCAATGTTTCCACAGAGAAAAAAATGACCATAAATATTATCTTATCTTATAAATCGAGGGGAAAAATATTATTCCGCATTTCTTTCCATTGTGTTTTAAGATTCCCAAAGAAACTACAATTCTCATAGTTTGACCAGTGGACAAAATTCTACCTAGAAAACCGTGAGTAGCAATACTGCAGAGTGCTCCGTCGATCTGACCGCTTTGGCCACGACGCAGACAAGATCACAGTCCATGTTTGATCTGTGATCTTGTCTGCGTCATGGCCAAAGCGGTCAGATCGACGGAGCACTCTGCAGTATTGCTACTCACGGTTTTCTAGGAGCCGAGGTGGCGCAGTGGTTAAATGCAGCACTGCAGGCTACTTCAGCTGACTGCAGTTCGGCTGTTCAAATCTCACCGGCTCAGGGTTGACTCAGCCTTCCATCCTTCCGAGGTGGGTAAAATGAGGACCCGGATTGTTGTTGGGGGCAATATGCTGACTCTGTAAACCGCTTAGAGAGGGCTGAAAGCCCTATGAAGCGGTATATAAGTCTAACTGCTATTGCTATTGCTATTGCTCTCTCTCTCTCTCTCTGTCTATCTGTCTGTCTGTCTGTCTGTCTGTCTGTCTGTCTATCTATCTATCTATCTATCTATCTATCTATCTATCTATCTATCTATCTATCATCTATCTATCTATCTATCTATCATCTATCTATCTATCTATCTATCTATCTATCTATCTATCTATCTATCTGTCTGTCTGATTGTTGGGGGCAATATGCTGACTCTGTAAACCGCTTAGAGAGGGCTGAAAGCCCTATGAAGCGGTATATATAAGTCTAACTGCTATGTTTGGGATTATATCCCAAAAGGAACAACAAAGGCACTTATATTTTTTTTAGGATTAGGATTGAGACCTCTTCAAATCCCCATCACTTTAACCTTAAGACTGTCCAATATTGACATCACCCCCATTCCTAAGAGGTCTTCAAGGGGCGTGCAAGGTCAGTAAAACGGCGGCCATAGTACCGTCGCTCTTACCTTTTTCGCCTAAACCAGAAATGAGTTTCTAACACACCCACACACCCACACAAAACGAAACACCGTCACAAACCGAGGCGCTGCATCCCGAGGCTTGCCCCTCCCTGCCCACCTCTTTCCTCAGCCGACGTCAATGTCCACTCTCTCAGCATTTGCGTCCAGTAAAAGGCCAGCAACACACCCCGGCTCCCCTCAAAAACCTCCCCCGGTTGATCGACGCCTTCAAGCGGCTCTTTTTTAAACGCCAACGCGACTCAAAAACGTTGCAGGGAGACGCGGCGCACGCGCACCCCCCCGAACGGGAACGGAATGGCCGGGCGCGCGTGCGCTGGCCGGACCCGACGGGAGATGCGCTCGTGAGTGCGGCGCGCGCCTCTCTCTTTCTCTTTCCTCCTCCTCCTCTCACCTCCGCAGCTGGCCATTCCGCCTTCGACTCGCTCCGCCGCGTTACTCGCCTGGTGACCACCATCTTTCCCCCCCCACGCGTGTGCAGAAGGAAGCGATCACTTCCGGTTCACTTCCGGGGGGGGGGTGGCATTGCCACACCGAAAGAGGTCCGCCCGGGAAACTTCCTGCACTGCCTCCGCCCAGTTCTTGGCAGGGAAGGTTGCGAGCTATTGGCGAATGGAAAGCTGTTCGCAAAGGCACAAAGCCGGAGAGAAAGAGCGAAGTTTTCTGTGCAAAGTCCACCTTTTATTGCAACTAGGCGTTATTAGCAATTAAAAGAATGCGGGGAAGTATTTCGGGTTATTCGGGAGTACGCTCACCTCAACCTAGAGGAAGCTATCACCCAGCCCTCTCCCAGAAAAATGAAATATCCTAGGAAATATTGAAAAGGCAGAATATTTCTCTGGATGTGAAAAGAAAAATGTTTTAAAAGACAGAATAGCTTCCTGCCCATCTCCACTTTGTCAATGGGTCATTAAGAAGGCCAAGCTAGTCCACTTTACATAATAAAGGCTTCTCCACTTCAGCTGCAGGGGGGATGGGATTAAAGTATATTGGCCCCAACTCAGATAAACAGTACAAATAATTGCTAAGAAATGTATGAATTCAGATTCTCACATTCACATTGATTATGAGAGATGAGGAAATTATACAAACAGCGCATTGAAAATAGGAGGAGAAAGGAGCATTAGGCATGTTCGCCGAGTTGAATTATTTATAAAAATAATAAAGGTGTAATATAAATAAATAAGTAATGAAATGAGAATGGAAGAACATTCAAAGGGTGCCAAAAGTGTTTTTTCTTCTGTAGGAAATTATCACCCAGCCCTCTCCCAGAAAAATGAAATATCCTAGGAAATATTGAAAAGGCAGAATATTTCTCTGGATGTGAAAAGAAACATGTTTTAAAAGACAGAATAGTTTCCTGCCCATCCCCACTTTGTCAATGGGTCATTAAGAAGACCAAGCTAGTCCACTTTACATAACAAAGGCTTCTCCACTTCAGCTGCAGGGGGGGGATGGGATTAAAGCATATTGGCCCCAACTCACCACATGGCATCTGAGAACTCAACCAAACCTGGATTCAAAACACAGCCTAGAGAGTTGCCCCTCAACCCAAAGCTAGCATATGGAGAGCAGCAATAACCACAATTATAATTCCTATCGCCTTCACCCGTTCGATTGCTGCTCGTCCTGGATGATGCATTCAGATGGAGATGGGTTTGGGAATACTGGAATCACAGGCAAATCTTTCAATTTCCACGATAAAATGGAAACGGAGGTGCCCATCACTCTATATAAATATAATTTGACCTAGATCTGAACATGGAAGGCAAACTTTTTTTAGATGATGGAAAGGCAGTGCTTCTCAAAAGTTTTTCCTTCATTACCCCAAATCGGTTATCAGAAAGTCCCTTTTACCCAATGTAGGTAAAACGGTCAGTTACTTCCAAAAAGAAATCCTTTTTGCACTGCTGGAAAAAGCTCAACAAAGGAGATTTAGAAACTACCAGCTACCGGTATGTCCTGAATGTCAAATGGAAACTTCATAGCCATTACAAAGTTAATTTTAAATTAAACAGTACAGTAGTTATTTTACCTATTCCATGAGATTTAACTCTGCCTGGAAAAAGATCCCTTCTTTCCTCAATCCTGCCAGGAACATGTTCTGCTTTCACTATTACAGTGCATTGCATTTTTTTAAACAAAAAAACTTTAAAAACAGATTACAAAGATAGTAATAATAATAATAAAACTATATTTTATGTGAAAGTTTCAGCACACAGAACTTATGAAAGACTAGTGGAGAATTAGATAAAATCTCCCCAACTATCTCCCCAAACTCATTAAGATTCAAATAGTTATCTGCATTTTTTGGATCAAGATTTCTTTTAATCCATAATAACCGCAAACTATTAAAACATTCATTCATTACAGAAATTTAACATCTGACAAAACTACAGAAAACAGCTGCTTCCTACTGTTCAATGCACTTTATATTCCAACCCAAATTTTGCAAAAACAATAGTTCTTTTGTATATTCAGTAACTTTTTTTTATCTGTATGTATGTGTGTTTGTGTGTATAATTTCAAGCAGCACATCAAAATTTACTCCAGAATGTTGTCAGATAAATTTTATTTCAGTGATGTACTCAAGTTTTTAAGGACTCTTCCCAACTAACCTGAAACATGGCCTCATTGCATTAAAATTCACTAACACCTCAATGAGCTCAATAGAACCTAGTTCCTGGTAAAGACTGAAATTTGAATTAAGAATACTTTTTCATGCTTAATATATTGTGGAATCCAAACACCATCACCTAATAAATCATCTAATGCAAAATTATTTTAATATAAAGTATAAGAGGTTTCCATGTCGGAATGGATCCAAGTATATGAATATGGTATGAAAAGCATAATAAAACCTTTAGTAAAGTTACCTATAACATTTTCATTTATAAATTAATAGCTTAAAATCCAGATAAAGTTTGCATCTCTTACATAACTTTCATATGTGCATTAATAACACAGAAATATCCATTAAAATGGCAAAAATGTACATTGTTAAACTACTGAAATCTCAATAAGCAAACCTCTTTAGAGATAATCTGAATAAAAATATTCATTTAACTGCAGCAGTTTTCTAATTAAATTAAGTGCTTAAGAGTATTGAATCAATTTCTTTTGAAGAACCCACAAACTTAAAAGTAACTTATCTTCACCTCTGGTCGTTTTTAAAAAATTCCTAAAAATGTCTGAGAAGCTATACTCAGTGCAATGCTGAAATTTATATATACAACTTTTTATCTTTTTCAAAATATTAAGTATGTTTTAACTTCAGCAAAACCAATTTTCAAAAAGTTAATTCTACTCTTCACTGGAGCCATATAATTCTGAGTTAAAAAAAAAATCTTCTGAACATATGCCAAGAGAAAAATACAACAAACGTAACAAAAATTGTGCATGGCTAGTCAAACTCTGGTAAGATGTTTGAGGCGTAGTGAACTGAATATAAATTAATGACTCTATTAAATATTTCACATATTTTTACCACTTGTGAAGTCACCTTATTCCACCAAAATGTGGTTTACTTAGTTTTCTATCAGCCCAGCGGCCATAAACTATACCAAGTCAATTATTATGCCTTACAAATAAAAATACTTCAATCAAAATATAGCTAGCTAGATTTTGAATTTATATTAGTCATTAAAATATTCTAAAGATTACATACAAGATCCCTAGATTAGTAAATCTTAATGAAAAACAATATCATATAGGCGAGCCAACTGTTCTCAACACAGATCACCATAAAGTATGTGAAAGTAAATGAAATTGAAAGAATGGGCTCAAGAGTACCATCCCATATGCAATCTGGGTTTTATAACTTTGTCAATTAAAAAAACCACAACTGCCTAGGTTCAATATAAAGTAGAGATAGGGTCTCTCCAAAGTATCCAGTTTTCAAGATCGGCGTTAAGATGATGGGATCCTTTTAGCTTGCAAGATGTAGCCCTTGGATTTGATAATCCCTCTGCTTTTAACGATGACCGAATACCGCAGAAGCCAGAGGGGAGTCCATTCGTGCCCCCGGCAATCTGGGAGGCTTTCCTGAAGAGCTTCCTGGAAACCTGTTTCACAAAGCAGTTCTAAGAGTTGAACAGACGATAAGAATAGTATTTTAGTATATGTGCTACCAGTATTATTTGATAAAAACAAATGTGCATTCCCAAACACACTTCATAACACATTGGGTAGTCCTTGACTCACAACCTTTAGTTTAGCGATCCTCAGAAGTTACAATGGCACTGAAAAAGTGACTTTCACACTTACGAATGCTGCAGCGTCCCCACGATTAAAATTCAGATGCTTGGCAACTAGCTCATTAATGATGGTTAAGCGATCACCTTTTGCGAACTTTTGATAAGCAAAGTTAATGGGGAAGTCAGATTCGCTCATCAACTATGTTATTAACGACTTCGGTGAATCACTTAATAACTGCGGCAAAAAAGGTCATAAAAATGGGACAAAGCTCACTTAGCTGTTTCACTTAGCAGCAGAAATGTTGGCCTCTATTGTCAAGGACTATCTATATTTTAAGTGTTTAAAATTAATATCATTTCCCCCGCCCCCCCAAATTAGGGCAGAATTCTTGGTAATACAGAGCTGATATTTTCAAGAGGCTACAGCCTCATCTGAGACTTCTAAGGTTGGAATTCTGTAATTGAAAATAACCAGATCACCGGAGGCAATGCTGGGGCCTTTTCAATACTAAAATCCTCTTCTCTATTGATCAAAAAATATTGAATTGAATTTATTTGATTTCTATGCCGCCCAATCCCGGAGGACTCCGGGTGGCTTACAGAAATAAAAAGAAATTAAAGGAACTTAAAAACAATAGTTAAAAAGGAATACAACAAACACTTAATCAGAAGGCCTGCCGGAAAAGCCAGGTTTTAATGGCTTTGTGAAAGGCCATGAGTGGGGAGGGCCTGGATCTCTGGGGGCAGCTCATTCCATATGGCCGGAGCGGCAACAGAGAAGGCCCTACTCCTAGGCGCCGCCAGCCGGCATTGTCCTGCTGAAGGCACCCGGAGAAGGCCCATCCTGTGTGATTTTATTGGTCTAAGGGAGGTATGTGGCAGGAGACGGTCTCGTAGGTGTCATCTCATGTAATATATTTCATTTAGTGGATTGATATTTTGCCACCATCCCACTCAAATTTTTCAAAGGTTTTCCAGGCCTTGTTTTCAACCTATCAACCCACAGACAGAGGGCTTTAGAAAGTCTTTAAAGTCTTTTTTTATCATTAACAGAATTGTTCTTGTTTATTCTAACAAGGCAATCCTCAGATTCTTAAGATGACATTACCTTTTGGGTCGTTATGAGTTAACAGCTGAATGTCAAATTCTTTTGCGAATAAAGTCAGATCTGGTGGCATGACACAACAGGAAGCAAGATTCACTTGGTTACTACTCGGTTTCACCTAAAATAAATGAAACATTCAATAGGTGATAAAAAGTTTGTGCTTTAATAGGAGTTGAATTCACAACGAGCAGCTTGTTTCTTACCTGTGCCCACCTGAACAGCTGTTCTAGCAATGTTTTATCTAGATCAGAAGTCCCTATGGCAACAATCTTTTTGTTCTGGACTAAATTTTCAAGCTCTGTCCAGTAAGGTTGTAAATATTCTAAAGAAAAATTAATTCCATCTTCAGTTGCAGGGGGAGAAATGATCACAGAATCTAACTGGTCAACACCAAGGGCTGAACATGCTAAAAATAAACAAAACAAAACAAAAAAATTAAACAAGGAACAATTTTATATATACTTTTAAAAAGCAGAAACAACTTATCTGCAATTCATGTATTCAGTCTGTTACATTTATTTTATATCACATTCAGTATGGTATGACCTGGAGCTCTTCAAATGTAATCCACTCACAAATCAATAATATTTGCATGTTCCTTCAGCATTCATACATATACAGCATTTTGACAGCTGTAAGAGGTACGTCATAAAATACACGGTAAAATGATGTAGATTGCAGATGCTACCATAAGGCCTGTGAATCTCCAGATCTTCAGAATTGTAAATATCCAGCAAAATCATTTTAACTTGCAATGAAGTATCTCTACAATGAGGAGAGAAATATTCTGAAGTATGGGGGGGGGGGAAACCCTCTATATTTTATAAATAGGCTTTGAAATTCAGCTGTTAAAAAAAAGTTACTTTCAAAGCTAACTGAAAAGTTAACATGTCACCCATACCTTCCCTTATATATATACTTCTCTCCTTTCTATATCCATGCTTTCTTTCTCAGTAGCCCCAAACAATTTTAGCGTGTTATAAGAAAAAATAAAAGCCTAATTATTGTCAAGGGACACAGGAGACTTCTAATTTGCTTTGCAAGTTACCATAAGAGCACTTGAGTTTACAAAGCCACTGTTTCTTTTAGTAACACGAGCTTGAATTTACTTGTCTAGAATAAAAGGAACAATGTTTGCTTTTTTGTTAGCTGTAGTTCAAGGACAGCAAGGACATGAAAGCCTTTTTTAAAAAAACAACTTGAGATAAATCTGTCACCTGTTTTAGTTATAAAAGCATTTTTGAAAACATACGAAGCATAAACTGGGCTGTCCCTCGAATTTAGATTTTGAACTTACTCATATTCACTGCTTCTCTGATTGAGGAGGAGTTTGATCTTGTGACAAAGAGTTTTGCTGAAAATGAAAAGGTGATCGTTAACAAGGACGCCAATCAAAATGCAAGATCGTGTTTTTTTCTACCTAAATATAAAAGCTCAAGGATGTATTGTATTCAGAGGTGGGTTCCTACCAGTTCGCACCTATTCGGTAGAACCAGGTTCGTCAAATCTACCGAACCGGTTAGAAGAGGTTCCACCAGTGGACCCGGAAAGCAGGCCACACCGACAGAAGAGGTTCCAAATTTTTTTTGAAACCCACCACTGGTCCTTGGATATGATTATTCTACACTATCATGCTCGTATTTATAAAACTCAGTGCCTCTGTGAAAGGTAAGGATGACTGCTGCGTTTGTGGTGCAATCAGAACATTGCGTGTGTTGAAGTTGTTTTAACGCAAACCAAAGATGCCTTTTAAAAAACAAGTTTACATCATATTCTTATGCATGCCAGTGCTGTGTGTGAAGTAATTTAAGGTGGTTCTGACAAGTGTCGTCGGCATCTTCGTATCCGGTCACATGGGCGGCAAGCCACTCCCATCTGGTCACATGGGCGGCAAGCCACTCCTACAAAGGAGGCCACACCCACAGAGTAGGTTCAAACAATTTTTGAAACCCACCACTGTATTGAGAGATATATTTTCAGTGGCATATTACAGTTTTTGTAAAAGAAGAAAAGTGTTCCTGATATCTTCAGTGAAAGGTAGATAAAAATGTTTTGAATCCAACCACATCCAAATATATTTGGTTCCACTGCACTTACCATTAGATATTTTTTCTAACCTTCTTTGTATCTGTTCCAGTTTCTCCAAATTCTTCTGAAAATGTGGGGCTCAGAACTACTACTTCTCATAGTTCAAAATTATTATATTTCTGTTGCCACAGTCTAGAATTGTATTTGTCTTTCTGGCTGTTGTTTCAGGTTTTTCAGCTTTTGATTTATTACAATTCCAAGATGCTTTTTCCATTTATTGTTCCCATCCGGAAGTCCCCCATTCTACGCCTATCCCTAATTTGAATTTCCTTTGCATATTGTCTGTTATTTTCCCCCCTATTTTTATATTATTTTCAGCCTAGTAATAGGACCTATCAAAATCAATCATTTATTTATTTTATCACATTTTGATATGCCCATTTCCCTCACATTCTGGGTGGCTGAATAATATTCAGTTGTGATGACTTGCACAGGCTAACTTTTGATTTAATGTTGTATAGAAATGCCACTAGTTTGTAGGGACATTATTAGACATAACTATATTAAATAGAACTCCAATTCACTATATGAATGTCCATTTCAATCCCACATTTTGATGCTCTGTAACCAAGGAGTAACGCGAGTTAAGTAAAGCAAGTAAAGATTATTCACATTTCTGCAACATTGAGCACAAAACTGATTTTTACCTGAAACTTTCAATTCTTCTCTTTCTTCAGAATTAATCTTTTCTACTGCTTGTGGGAGAGTACAGTCAATAATGTCTGGAATTTCCTGAAATAAATATTTGAATATTATTTGTATCCTGAAATAAATAAACATGAGCAGCTTTCGTCTTGAGGCAGCTAAGCATTTCTAATACACTGTCAGCTGCAAAAAGCACAATGACACTTTAAAATATATTTTCACTCTGTGTTCAGTTTTTATAAAACCAAGGGGATATCCAAGATAGAAATTATGACTCCCCTTGGTCTAAGGTTATCCCCCTGATCCAGAGGGGCTCACCCCCAATTTGATTATGCTTTTATGTGAAACTGGCATGATTAGTCAGGAAAAGCAACACATTGTATCTTGATATGCATCTCATTTACAGATCCAAGACAGACGTACCGTACTGTAAATAGGCAGCAATTTCTCTTTCCAATAATTCTGTACTTTCTACAGATCTGTGTTGCTGGGGTTTTTTTAATGAACACAAAGAGGCCTTGAAGACCCTAAAATCCATTCACAAGTTTGCTTTTTTAAAATGAGGACAGGGTGGGATACCAACAGATTGTCAAACGCAGTAGTCATCCTTACCTCACGTGTACATATGGATGCTGCAAATAATCTGTAACTTCCCCATTAGCTAGAAATTTTAATTTTCCAAAGTTACCAAATCTCATCAGATTTTGATAATTTTGCAGCTTCTTTAGTATAATCTGTAAAACTACCAGAATCTATTCAGATTTAACCTTTGGCCTCTTTAGATACAAGGCAGAGGTGGGTTCCTACCAGTTCGCACCTATTCGGTAGAACCGGTTCGTCAAATCTACCGAACCGGTTAGAAGAGGTTCCACCAGTGGACCCGGAAAGCAGGCCACACCTACAGAAGAGGTTCCAAAATTTTTTGAAACCCACCACTGGTCCTTGGATATGATTATTCTACACTATCATGCTCATATTTATAAAACTCAGTGCCTCTGTGAAAGGTGAGGATGACTACTGCGTTTGTGGTGCAATCAGAACATTGCGCGCGTTGAAGTTGTTTTAACGCAAACCAAAGATGCCTTTTAAAAAACAAGTTTACATCCTATTCTTATGCAGGCCAGTGCTGTGTGTAAGGTAATTTAAGGTGGTTCCGACAAGTGTCGTCGGCATCTTCATATCCGGTCACATGGGCGGCAAGCCACTCCCATCCGGTCACATGGGCGGCAAGCCACTCCCACAAAGGAGGCCACACCCACAGAGTAGGTTCGAACAATATTTGAAACCCACCACTGATACAAGGAGAAAAATATCCAGAGTGCATAATAGTGTTTCAAATGTGAAACACTGCCAATTCCTGCTCCACACAGACTTGATGTTCTTATTGTATCTTCAATGATTCAAAAATAGATGCAAAAACATACAATAGACACTGAAACAATTTTGAAACAACTAGGAGCAAACACTTGATATTTCTTCTTTTATTTTTACTTGGCGGACAAAGTAGCTCGGTTTCGATCGGACTTGGACTCCACCGCAGTAGGTCCAGCTGAGTCACAGGAGGATCACTTGTTACATCAGCTCTGGGTTGAGTTCCAGGAAGTTGCCTCTGGGGATGTGGACAAGGCCATTCGAGCTGTAAGTGCTTCCACTTGTATTTTGGACCCGTGTCCCTCCTGGCTGGTGGCTAACAGCAGGGAGGTGACACATGGCTGGATCCAGGCGGTTGTCACCGCCTCCCTTCGGGAGGGGCACTTCCCCGCCGTACTTAAAACGGCGGTGGTGAGACCCCTCCTGAAGAAACCATCGTTAGATCCAGCCATCTTAAACAACTTTCGTCCTGTCTCCAACCTTCCCTTTATCGGGAAGGTTGTTGAGAAGGTGGTGGCCTTTCAGCTTCAACGGGCCTTGGAGGAAGCTAGCTATCTTGACCCCTTCCAGTCCGGCTTCAGACCTGGTTACAGCACAGAAACCGCTTTGGTCGCATTGACCGATGATCTCTGGAGGGCCAGAGATGGAGGCTATGCGTCCATCCTGGTTCTCCTTGACCTCTCAGCGGCTTTCGATACCATCGACCATGGTATCCTTCTGCGACGACTGCGGGAGGTGGGAGTGGGAGGCACTGTTCTGCGGTGGTTCTCCTCCTACCTCTCGGACAGGTCGCAGTCGGTGTTGGTCGGGGGGCAGAGATCGTCCCTGAGGCCCCTAACATGTGGGGTACCTCAGGGCTCGGTCCTATCCCCCCTACTATTTAACATATACATGAAACCGCTGGGCGAGATCATTCGGAGGCACGGGATAAAATACCATCAATATGCGGACGATACGCAATTGTATCTGTCCGCCCCGTGCCAACTCAATGAAGCGGTGGACGTGATGAACCAGGGTTTGGAGGCCGTTAAGAACTGGATGAGTGCTAACAAACTGGTACTCAACCCGGATAAGACCGAGTGGCTGTTGTGTTTCCCCCCCAATAATTTGGCTAATACACCAACGCTTAGGCTGGGGGGTCAAATTTTATACCCCTCAGATAGGGTCCGCAACTTAGGAGTCCTCCTGGACCCACAGCTGACTTTTGATCACCAGCTGTCAGCTGTGACCAGGGGGGCATTTGCCCAGGTTCGCCTGGTCCGCCAGTTGCGGCCCTACCTAGACCGGGGGCTCTCACAACAGTCACTCGAGCCCTTGTGATCTCTAGACTGGAATACTGCAATGGGCTCTACATGGGATTGCCCCTGAAGTGCATCCGGCGACTACAGCTAGTCCAAAATGCAGCCGCGCGAGTGATAGTGGGCGCACCGCGGTTCGCCCACGTTACACCTGTCCTCCGCGAGCTGCACTGGCTACCTGTTGGTCTCCGGGTGCGCTTCAGGATACTGATGACCATCTTTAAAGCACTCCATGGTAGTGGATCTGGGTACTTGAGAGACCGCCTTCTGCCGATTACCTCCCTAAATCGACCAATCAGATCGCACAGACTGGGCCTCCTCCGAATTCCATCTGCCAGTCAATGTCGACTGGCGACCACACGGAGGAGAGCCTTTTCTGTTGCTGCCCCGACCCTGTGGAACGAGCTCCCCATGGAGATCCGTACCCTCACCACTATCCAGACCTTCCGCGCAGCCCTCAAGATCTGGCTCTCCCAGCAGGCCTGGGGATAGGTTTCCAATTACCCACCCGAGTGTTTGATTGCTGAATGAAAGTTGTGTTTTATTATTTTTTCTTTGTGCACATATTGTTTTGTTTTTGACCTTGCACCCCCCTCCCCTGTGGTTGTAAGCCGCCCTGAGTCCCCTCAGGGAAAAGGGCGGCATATAAATCCCAATAAACCTCAAACCTCAAACCTTACTTCAGGTTGCCCACTGCTGATAGGTGAAGACAGACATACTTTCATGCATGTTCCTTAATGAGGTACTTTCTATTTACATTTTATCGTGTAAATCTTGACTACTAGTAGTAACAATTCAAAACTGATGAATGTTACACCACAGCTGGGTTTTTTTAAAATAAAAAGCAAATTATTCTATTTCCAGTGAGTGAAATGTTATTTATTTAAATAATAATTATTTTGTAATTTATTTTGTTCTTATTTTAGTAGCAATATTTCTGCTGAATTTGTAAGAAGCATATTTGTAGAAGTCAGCAACCCCTAAATCTTTTTCAATTGATTTAGCTGTTTTATTTATTAGCTCTTATGTTAATTTTTAGGTTTCATTTTTATATTATTTTGACTTGTTTGTTTTAACTTTTTCTGTTCCTAATATTCTTTTCAGTTACCTTTTTATTTAATTTAATCTTATCTGTCTGGCCTAAAGATCTTTATTTGTTTTGTAATTTCTTTGTACTGGTTAATATTTATAATAAAGGCTGGTGGTAATGATTAAAGAAATATGAAAGGATCACTTACCTGCATCAGATCCGGGCCGATTTTTGAATTCCATTCATTTAAAGTTTTCTGAATGCAATCCCGCAGCTGTAAATAACATTCCGATATTAACATTTGGTTTCTGTTATCCAATGTAAGAAATAAATTAAACAAAAAACAGTGTAAAAATAACTTTCCAGTATTCATATATTCCTTCTGCCCATATATTTAGGCGCGTGACCTGACAAATGCGTGCATGACAATAGCGCGCTGACAAAACCGCGGTGAGAAAACCACAACGTCATAAACGCGGCCACAACACGCCGACAAAACCGCGCCCGCAAAAGCGTGATTTAAGTTAAGGTAAGGGTTAGGGTTATTACGTTGTTTTCGTTGTTTTTTGATGGCGCGCTTTCGTTGGCGCGCATTTGTCGGCGCACTTCTGCACGTATTCTTCGGCGCGATTTCGACCTCGCGGCTTTCTCGCCGTGCTTTTGTTGGCGCGCTTTTGTTGAGCGCGCATTTGTCGGTGAACCATTTAGGCGTATGAATTATGGATATCATAACTTACATAGCATAACCAACAAGAGCAAGCAGGAGATGGTACATTTCTAAACTGGTATTCCTAGGTTTTATTAATAAATTGGATATATTCTCTTTAGTGCCAAATGGGGGCAGCACTTAGCAAAGTGAGTAATCATAAAACAGGTATGGTACTTGCTTACTATTTGAATGGGTAATCACTTGGGGATACCAGGGCTCTGGGCTTAACAAAGGAATCCGCTCTTGGCAAAAGAAAGGGCATTTCACTTAGGTAATGTTGTCAAGAAAATGGCATGAATACATCTATGAAATTATAAGAGGCTGAACTTGACTGAAAACTTTAGAAAAAGGGAGCAGATAAACTGTCCATTTGGGGAACTACGTTCCGAATCAAAGGTAGCATGCTGCTTTCTAGAATACTCTTCCATTGTTATCCCCAAGAAGTGTTCATCAACGTTAAGCCCATCCTTGTGAACTTCCTGGACATATCTGGTTAGTTATGGATGTGTAACTAGACTAAATTGGCCCGTGACCCAACAAATGCGCACACGACAAAACCGCGGTGAGAAAACCGCGACATCATAAACGCGCCCACAACAACGCACCGACAAAACCGCACCCACAAAAGCGCGATTTAAGTTAAGGTAAGGGTTAGGGTTAGGTTCAGGGTTAGGTTTAGGGTTATTAGGTTGTTATTAGTTGTTTGTTGAAGGTGCGCTTTTGTCGGCGCGATTTCGACCTCGCGGTTTTCTCGCCGCGGTTTCGTAGGCGCGCTTTTGTCGAGCGCGCATTTGTCGGTGAACCAAATTGGCCATCAGCCTGATCTATTACCACTCTACTTACATTTCTAAAGTCTCCATCAAATTGAGGAGTTTATCAAAGGACAAACAACTAGGGAACTGGAATTATTTGATCTCTTCTTCACTATAATACTGGAGAAACTGTAGAAGCAGAAACTTCATTGTGTAAAATCATGATTAACCACAATGTATGTCAGAACTTACCTATTAAGTATGCATTCATTCTTAAGAACATAATATCTTAACCTCATTAGTCAATCATGGTAGTTGGCTTATTTTTCTAGATGCCCCCCAAACTGCGGCGTATCTGAAGACAAGTTTAAGTTTATTTCTAATAGCTAAAGCTATTTATTCTCAGCTGACAGACACAGGCCAAAATGAATTGTGATGTCTCTTTTTAAAAGAGGGGAAGGCCTATCACTTATCTTAGCAATAGCAGTTAGACTTATATACCGCTTCATAGGACTTTCAGCCCTCTCTAAGCGGTTTACAGAGTCAGCATATCGCCCCCAGTCTGGGTCCTCATTTTACGAAGGATGGAAGGCTGAATCAACCTTGAGCCGGTGAGATTAGAACCGCTGAACTGCAGATAACAGTCAGCTGAAGTGGCCTGCAGTACTGCACCCTAACCACTGCGCCACCTCGGCTCCTTGCTACTAATTGTTGTCAAAGAACAGTTCATGGGTTTCATAAATACATCCAATCTGCATCTGCACTGGATGCCAGTTTGCTTCGATTCAAAGTGCTGGGTTTAACCTTTAAAACTCTTCATGACATGCAACAGGGCTCCCTGGTTATGCCAGCCTGCTCCACTAGATCTGGCAATAAAGGTATAATGCAGGTACCGTTGGCCAGGGACCTTCACTTAATGGGTCCCAGGAGGCCTGCCTTTTCTGCTGTGGTGCCCCGCCCTATGGGATATTCTTCCCTCCAAAATGAGAATAGCTCTTTTATAGGAGCCGAGGTGGCGCAGTGGTTAAATGCAGCACTGCAGGCTACTTCAGCTGACTGCAGTTCTGCAGTTCGGCTGTTCAAATCTCACCGGCTCAAGGTTGACTCAGCCTTCCATCCTTCCGAGTTGGGTAAAATGAGGATCCGGATTGTTGTTGGGGGCGATATGCTGACTCTGTAAACCGCTTAGAGAGGGCTGAAAGCCCTAGGAAGCGGTATATAAGTCTAACTGCTATTGCTATTGTATTCCCCAAAGCCCTTAAGTCTTCACTATGTTGTCAGTCCAGGGTTTGTGTGTGTGTGTGTGTCACAAATTAGGGACCAGGGGTGGTATTCTGGTTTTCCCTTCCCTTCCCTACTGGTTCACAAAGGTGAGCACGCTCGCATGTGCCACCCCCGTGCATGCACACAGACTTCCATGCCTTAAAAAAGGGCCTAAATGGGATGCCGCAGAGCCAGGGTGGGTGGGCGGGGCTACCCGTGATTTCCGCTACCAGTTGGGGTGAACCGGTCCAAACTGGTAGAATACCATCTCTGCTAGGGACCTACTCGGATGGCTCCATGTTGTTGAGGTGTTTTATCATCTCTTTCCTATGGGTTGTATTTTCACTTTTTAATAAGTTTTTTTTTTAAACATTGCAATTTTTTGTTTTTATTTCTTGTGCTTATTAATTCTCGCTTGCTGCCCAGAGTTCCCAATGATGCAGCTAAATTATTTGATAAGATAGATAAATAAATAAATAAAAATCCTAAGCTTCAAATTGGTAAATTGACAATAAGAAGAACTCATTTTAGGCAGCACATTTGTCTATTATTTAATGATGGCACTTTGGGTTCAGTAGGTTCCTTTAATAGGAAACGAATAAATAGTACTTGAAGCCACAGGTAGGTTGGAGGCTGTTCCTCTTTGTTTTTATTGTATTTATTCCCCACATTTCTATACCACCTATCTCACCTAAGTGTCTCTTTGATTGTCGGTTCCTACCAAGATTCAACTACATTAAAAATAAATAAATAATACCTCTGGACTTTTGAGTTATATCTCATGTGTCCTCCCTTGTTTTAACTGGCTCTAATGCATGGCATTTATCTGTTTGTTTATCAACCTTACGAGGCTGACCACTTCACAATGTGGCTCCAATCGAACCATTCTGCACTGGCTTATAAAGTCTCTAAATATTAATTGAATTTATTGCATTTATATGCTGCCCTTTTCCCCGAAGGGGACTCAGGGCGGCTCACAATCCAAGTCAGGGAAGGGGGTACAGATAAGGGATAAAAAAGACGAACAGAACAATACACAATTTAAAAGCACACAACAACCATACCATTCGAGGGGGGGGGGGCAAAAGCTCTTTAGCCCCAGGCCTGCCGGAATAGCCAGGTTTTAAGGGCTTTGCGGAAGGCCTGGAGGGTGGTGAGGGTTCGAATCTCCACGGGGAGCTCGTTCCAGAGGGTCGGAGCAGCCACAGAGAAGGCTCTCCTCCGGGTAGTCGCCAGTCAGCATTGGCCGGCGGATGGAATTTGGAGGAGGCCTAATCTGTGGGATCTGATCAGTCTATTGGAGGTGATTGGCAGCAGGCGGTCTCTCAAGTACCCAGGTCCAATACCATGAAGGGCTTTATAATGTGCATTAATACCCACAGAATTCAATGTGGTCATGGATAGTTCTCCTATCTGTTGAAAATACTTCCAGTTTGGACTAGTGATTTTTTTTCCTAAATATTGAATTTGGGAGAATCTTCCATCCACGCAGTTATCTACTGAGAAGCTTCAACGTGTTAAAACAATTCCAGGATTACGCTCAGCTTTTGAAGAGTTGGACAAAGCAGCTAGCATTCATTACTAGCTTTCATGAACTGAAAGAACACACCCAAAAAAGAAACATATCCTAAGACTGCATATGCAGGCCAAGATTAGAATACTGGCAAGTCTCAAAGATATTGTCTAAGAAATGAAAGACCTCTCTTGCATTAGCGACACAGCCAATGAACAATAATGGTGTGTATGACATGGCTGTAAGCAGAAAGCTACTGCCCTCCAAAAAGCGTGGCACGACAAAACCGCGCTCGACTAAAGCGCGCCCGATTAAACCGCGACGCTGACGTCATCAACAGGGCGACAACAGCGAGCGTGGAGAAAGAAGGGCGCTTTAAATAGCGCTTTGAAAGCAAGCCGATTCAAGTTAAGGTAAGGGTTAGGTTTAGGTTTAGGGTTAGGATTAGGATTAGGTTTAGGTTTAGCGTTAGGTTAAGGGTTAGGTTTAGGATTAGGTTTAGGGGGGTTAGGTTTAGGTTTAGGGGTTAATTTTAGGTTTAGCGTTTACAGCGTGCTTTTTTCTCCGCGCTGTTGTCACGCTGTGATGACGTCAGCTACGCGGTTTCGTCGAGCGCCCTTTAGTTGAACGCTGTTTTGTGGTGGAACCCCAAAAAGAACCCTACTGCCTGTCCACAGTTGGCAAAAGATTATAGGAATAGGCCAGAAGGCTATTGAGAAAAATGTTCTGTGGACAGATAAGGCTAAGATAGAACTTTTTTTTTGCCTTGAAGGTAAAATGTTAAGGTTTGTCAAAAGGTAAATATTACATTCCAGCCTAAGAACCAATCTTTGAAACATGGTATAATGGCAATATCATGGTTTTGCTGCCTCTTGACTTGCTATATCACTAACAGAACTAGGAATTCGGAATTGTATTAACAAATTCCAAAACATACAAGTCATAAGACCAAAGATAGATTAAAGCAGAAGGAAATCAATATTTTGGAAAGGCCAAATCAAAGTCCTGAGCTTAATCCTATATGTAAAAGAAGGAAAGAACTTCACCTAAGGAACTCTTCTAAAACCTCTGAGTTCATGCTGTTCTACAAAGAGGAATAGGCTAAAATTTCTCCTAGCCAATGTGCAGGAGTGATTAAAATTTATCATAAATGTTTAGTTGCAGTTATTGCTGGCCAAAAGTTACTGAAAATTCGCCATGTGGGTAATATATCACTGGATCATTTTTCCTAAATAAATAAATAAATGAACAAGTGCAATGGTTTTTAAGACGTTTAATTGAATTCTCTTTAACTAGTTTTAGGATTTGCATGGAAAGCAGACTGCATTTAAGGTCATATTTACGCAGAAATATTGAAAATGCAAAAGGGTTCACAAACCTTTATGATATTATAAAATAAGAATTTCAAAATCTTCTTGATTAGTAAGCTAAACTTTTAATGAATGAGTTTTAAACACTGGACCAAAGGAAGTTTGCAGTAAATATAAGATACTTGAACATATTTGATCAAGTAACTTTGACCCAATTTTGTTTGCGGTTTTTGTTCTTAACTAAAACATGCCATATTTAGGTAATTAAAAAAAAACACCACAAAGTGTCTCAAATGTTAACATCTCATAGTAGGTCATACTTCCACATATGACCTAGGGGTAGAATGTGATTTCCTGCTTTAATTATATCAGGATTCCATTGTGCAATTAGAACAAGGGTGAAGCAGATACAAGCTGCAACAAATCTGCACTCATTTTATATTAAGCTAGAGGTATATTAGAACATTTTAAAATGAAAAAATAAACCAGAAAAAAATATCTTTGCAGGTTTTATTTTGAGTATAACAATCTAAGCCGGGTCTTAAAAGAAAGGCAGAGAACTGTGTTTCATCCTCATCCTTATTATCATCATTATTATTATTATACAATGGACCATGATACTAGGAATTATCTTTGGCAATGTTTATAGAGCCCCAGATTAAGGCAGATTTTTTTTTTAAACTTTCATTATAATTGTTGATCAAATTTTAGTCTGTTCGCATTCCTGGCTTGAAATATAAAATTCCAAACCAACAATTTGGCCCTTCCATGTTCCATAACACGCCACTATTTCTGTGGCTGGACGAAAATACTCTTTTACCTTCTCTTCCTGAAGGCGTTTTCCCTTTACCAGAAATACCTTGAAGGCACCTTTCTAAGTCTTGTTTCATGGGCAGGAAGCACCGCTCAAGTTTTACTAGAACTTTAACCTCAAAGTTATGGAACATTGTTGACTGTGGATTCTATTTTGCCGGTGTACAAAAGCACCGCCTAATAATAGAAATTTTTCCATTTATCACAAACTCAATCAAACTCTAAGACCACCACAATTAAGATTCATCAGGTTATAACAAGTATTTCTTAAAGTTAAAAAAAAACTACCCTACACACCTCTTGTAGAAGGTATGTTACGCATGTGTACAGTATGAGATATAACCTACGATAGGACAAGCCAGAAAGAGGAAACAAAGGAATTGGAACTATGTTCTCCCAATGAGAATAAGTTATGCGTTTCCTCATGCAGCAAAAATTTATATCTCAAGAACAATGGGCTGGTTGCACTTCTGAAGCGATCCCTCCGGTAAGCAACTACTATTAACATGCTACAACTCTCCGTCCCCGTGTATCCTGCAGCAGTGCCAAAAGCCAAGCCTCTGTATTTCTTTTAACAATAGTACAGCAACATTTAAATATTTATTTATCACCTCAAATATCTGAGAACATTTGTCACTAGCAGGAGCAGCAAAAGAGCTTCAAGTGGAGGCTGCAATATGGAATACCCCCACTATGTTTTAACAAGAGGTTCAATTTTTATCTCTTGTGACCTGAACAGGGGATAAACTATTTTAATTACACCCCATGCAATCAGTTTTACAACCATACAATGAATATATACTGCTAAGAAGTTTAGTACTACTGTACTCCTTACTATATTCCCTACTATTTTTATATTTTTTTTATGGCACTGTTTATGTCCACACTCATGTCTATGTACAGACAAGTACACACTCCCACATTCCTGTAATTTAGTAGAACACTTTATGAACCTGGACTCTCTTCTTCGAATATTTATGCCATTTATAAATGTTAATCTTTGTGGTATCCGAGAGTTTTAATTTCAATCCATTCAAGGTTTTGGCCTTGAATTATTCTGACAGATACCACAATCAGATCTTTGGAAAGTTTGTATACATCTATTACACAACCAAGACAACATAAATATAAATATAATCTGTATACGGTATATATCTTATTCATCATTTGAATGATGGATTTTTTAAAAAAATCATTCATATCCCAGCTTTTTAAGCGTTTTAGCCCTTACAGCCATTTTTCAGCTTGTTTCTTACCTTTGAACTCTACCTGACTGTCCCCACCAAACATTTTGTGTCATAGTTAAGTCCAGAGTTCTTTTGATAGGGAAGGGCCAGCAAAAATACTGTATATTACAAAGCAGCGTTTTATATAGATGGCTCGCTAGATTCAGGCTTAAAGAGACTCGGTTAGCTGGTTTTGCAGTTAGCGAGAGGAACAAACCTTTGGAAACTGAGTTTAGCTCATTTAAATTAATTTAATTAATTTAAAGTTAGCTGGAGATGAAGATCGGTTGAGCTTCAAACTTATCTCAACTGTTCTATTTGTTTCAGTGCTTCCAATTTAAGTAAATCAAAGTACGGTAACCATTGCTATAATTCTGGGGACTCCAAACCACCCATTTATTATTATTATTATAGTATTATTATTAGTATTATTAGTAATTAGTATTATTAGTATTATTATTAGTGTTATGATGATTATTATTAGTGTTATTATGATGATTATTACTATTATTAGTATTAGTATGATTATTATTAGTAGTACTATTATTAGTATTATTATTAGTATTATGATGATTACTATTACTATTATTTTTAGTAATATGATGATGATTATTATTAGTGTTATGATGATGATTAATATTACTATTATGATTTTATTACTATGCTTATGATTTATTACTATTATTAGTAGTATTATTAGTAGTATTAATATTATTATGAGTATTATTATTAGTGTTATGATGCTTATTATTATGATTATTAGTGTTGATTATGATTATTACTATCATTATTAGTAGTACTAGTATGATGATGATGATGATGATTAGTATTAATATTATTATGAGTATTATTATTAGTGTTATGATTATTAGTGTTATGATGATTATTACTATTATTAGTATTAGTATTATGATTATTATGAGTATTAGTAGTACTATTATTAGTATTATTATTAGTATTATGATTACTATTATTATTACTACTATTATTTTAGTATTATTATGATAATTGCTCTAATTATTATTAGAGCCAAGGTGGCGCAGTGGTTAAATGCAGCACTGCAGGCTACTGCTAGATCAGCTGGTCAGCGGTTCAAATCTCACCGGCTCAGGGTTGACTCAGCCTTCCATCCTTCCGAGGTGGGTAAAATGAGGACCCAGATTGTTGGGGGCAATATGCTGACTCTCTGTAAACCGCTTAGAGAGGCCTGAAAGGCCTATGAAGCGGTATATAAGTCTACTGCTATTGCTATTGCTATTGATTGATTATGATTATTATTAGTGTTATGCTGATTACTATTATTACTATTATGATTTTGATTACTATGATTATGATGATTATTACTATTATTAGTAGTATTAATATTATGAGTATTATGAGTACTATTATGAATATTATTATTAGTGTTATGATGCTTATTATTATGATTAGTGTTGATTATGATTATTACTATTACTAGTATGATGATTATTAGTATTAATATTATGAGTATTATTATAAGTGTTATGATTATTATTACTTTTATTAGTATTATGATTATTATTAGTATTATTAGTGTTATTATGAGTATTATTATTATTATTGACAACAGTGAAGTCGGTCACAACACGAGGTTTGATTTCTGCCGTAGATCCATCCACATTCACCCGAAGCTCATGGGGGGAAAACCCAAAATACAGGCGGAATGTGATTCCGTGCAACCCGGACTCCACCTTCGCCCATCGGGGAAAAAAAGCATCACGGGGCGCCTCTTCCTCCCCGGCCCCCACATCCACACGACTCCCCCCGATCCCGATTTCTCCTTCCCGCTCACCTCCTCGCTGGGGCTGGCCGGGCATTTCTTCCGCAAGCGGCCCCAGTTGAGCAGGTTGCCGGTTTGCAGGTTGAGGGTGCGCGCTTGTCTCAGCAGGACGGCCGCCCGGCCGCTCTCGGTGCCCATGCCGGGAAGGAGCCCTTCTGCCTCTCTTTCGACGGGGGAAGAGCCGCTGCTCCACCGGGCTCGCTCGGTCGGGGGAGGTAGATAAGCGCCCGCGAGCCGCTTCCTCGGAGCGGGATGACTAAGCAGAGAAAAGCGCCCGGTCAACCCGCAATCACATGGCTTGCGGACAAAAGGGGGCCGGTGGCCGAGCGGGTCAAAGGAGCGGAGGCGGCGGCAGCAGCAGCAACAGCGGCGCTCCGGGCAGCGGAGAAGGCGCGTTGCCGGGAAGAGCCTCGAGCGCCCAGCGGCCAGGCTGCTTAGCTCCTCCCGAGAGAAAGCGCAGCCCCCGACGATGCCTCGCCCGTCGGCGCATGCCTGAACCTCCCGAGCATGCGCCGTGGTTGCTGCGACGGGTTTTGCAACGGGTCCTCCTCGCCGCTTTCCCGGGAGGCGGGGAAAGAGCGTTGAGTAGCGCCCCCTGCCGGTTGCCGGAGGCGTTTCTTACCTCCCTCTTCCCCCCACCACCCACCCAAGCTCGTATTTGTACACACAGGTAGTATACTCCAGTGTTTCTCAACCTTGGCGACTTTAAGTCCTGTGGACTTCAACTCCCAGAATCCCCCAGCCAGCTATGCTGGCTGGGGGATTCTGGGAGTTGAAGTCCACAGGACTTAAAGCCGCCAAGGTTGAGAAACACTGGTATACTCGGCTTACACTTCACTTAGTGACTTTTCAACAGGGAATTCTGGGAGTTGAAGTCCACAGGACTTAAAGTCGCCAAGGTTGAGAAACACTGGTATACTCGGCTTACACTTCACTTAGTGACTTTTCAACAGGGAATTCTGGAAGTTGAAGTCCACAGGACTTAAAGTCGCCAAGGTTGAGAAACACTGGAGTATACTCGGCTTACACTTCACTTAGTGACTTTTCAACAGGGGCGGGGTCCTGCCAGTTCAGTGGTGGGTTTCAAAAATTGTTCGAACCTACTCTGTGGGTGTGGCCTCCTTTGTGGGAGTGGCTTGCCACCCATGTGACCGGATGGGAGTGGCTGCCACCCATGTGACTGGATATGAAGATGCCGACGACACTTGTCAGAACCACCTTAAATTACCTCACACACAGCACCGGCATGCATAAGAATATGATGTAAACTTGTTTTTTAAAAGGCATCTTTGGTTTGCGTTAAAACAACTTCAACACACACAATGTTCTGATTGCACCACAAACGCAGTAGTCATCCTTACCTTTCACAGAGGCACTGAGTTTTATAAATATGAGCATGATAGTGTAGAATAATCCTATCCAAGGACCAGTGGTGGGTTTCAAAAAATGTTGGAGCCTCTTCTGTAGGTGTGGCCTGCTTTCCGGGTCCACTGGTGGAACCTCTTCTAACCGGTTCGGTAGATTTGACGAACCGGTTCTACCGAATAGGTGCGAACTGGTAGGAACCCACCTCTGTGCCAGTTCTAAGCTCTTCTATAGAAGAGCTTCGACAAATCTACAAGGCTGTTTCCAGCTCCCTCCCCCCCCCCGCCCGTCTGCACATCATCAAGATGAAGAGCGAGAGGAGGAATTCTGGGAGTTGAAGTCCACAAGTCTTAAAGCTGTCAAGTTTCAACACCCCTGCCTGGGTTTTTTTTCCCTAAAGGGTTAGGGGTGCGAGGGTCTTGTAACTTGACAGCTTTAAGACTTGCGTGCTTCAAATGCCAGAGTTTCTGAGCCAACATGACTGGAGGAGGTCCAGCCCCGACTAGATTGAGTGTATGATGTGGTTTTTAATCTGTTTTCTCTGTTTTTAAATTTTTTTTATTTTTTTAAATGTATTTCCTGTAAGCCGCCCGGAGTCCTTCGGGATTGGGCAGCCTATAAATTTATTAAATACTAATACTAAATACTAATACTTTTCAAAAACAAAAACAAAATAAACCTCAAAAACACATGTCTCGCAGGGTATATACCGATTAATCCAAAGCCAAAACCACGGCCTGATTATCTAATCATTAGCCCTCTGCTATATCATTTATAAAACTGGAACAGAAAGATCCAAGATTGTAATTCCTTCATATACTCACTTTCTACTCGAAAGTAATTACCGTTGAGTCCAGCAGGGTTTATTCTCCACCAGATTAATACGATATTGCAGTTTGGGGTTCTATAATAATAATAAAAATAATCATTTAATATAATAAACACAGCTGCAAGAACGGGATCAATTACATAACAGCCTGCATGAAATTAAAACTGAAATATTTCCGATACTTGGATTATGTAATCCCCCTTTTGTGTGAATTTGTTACAAAGAATGCATTCTGAAGCCTGGAATTTGCTGCTTCAGGCTTTTATTTCTCACTGTCTATGGGTCTCCAATAATGGTTAACAAAATCTTGGCTGCCTCCCAGAGAACTGCAGTAAAAATGGAGTGAATATATTAACAAGAGCCCAAGGTGGGAGGATAACATCTCATTCTAATGATATACCAACTATGTGTTATTTAATATTAGTATGTCATTTAAAAATGAAGGAACATAAAAGTTATTTGGTGAACATGTTAATACCGTTTCCTACGTATATTAAAGCAAGATGGAAAACATTTCTGTGGGCCAGGAGACATTATTTCTAGATCATTTTCATCCCAGTGGTGTAAACTTAAAGGGGAATTGCAGAGATGTGATGATGTAATCAAAGGGATGTAGGAAGTTATCACCCATCCCTCTCCCAGAAAAATGAAATATCCTAGGAAATATTGAAAAGGCAGACTATTTCTCTGGATGTGAAAAGAAAGAAACATGTTTTAAAAGACAGAATAGCTGCCTGCCCATCCCCACTTTGTCAATGGGCCATTAAGAAGGCCAAGCTAGTCCACTTTACATAATAAAGACTTCTCCACTTCAGCTACAGGAAAGCATGATAATATTGGCCCCAACTGACCACATGGCATCTGAGAACTCAACCAAACCTGGATTAAAAACACAGCCTAGAGAGTTGCCCCTGCATGGCCCCATGGGAGTCTGACAACCAATCAGAATACATTTCTTACACAGGAACAGGAAACAGAGAGGTGGGACTGAACAGGTTATAAAAAGCCTAGAAAGCCCCTCCCTCAGCCCTTCTCTTCTTCTCCACCAACATTGAAGCATGTGATCACCTTTTCTGTTCAGGGCTCAAGCCATGTGGTCCTGTCCACCAATAAACCCATCTTTCCAAGCAGCCTCCATGTCTCCAGTGTCTTTTTCCCCACTTGGAGCCGAGCCCAGAAGGACATTTCTTTCATCATGGCCAAAGGAACTCATAACTACTTTAATAACCCATTTGTAATAGTGCAGCAAAAATGAACACCTAAAATATATACACCAATGTTCTCACCAAGGACCAACTCATCTGAAAAATTGAATTATTATAGAAAGCCCCTGCTAAGATTTGTTTCATGATATGATTCCTAGGGATGGAGTTACCAGGAAGGGAGGGAGTGGCCTCGAAACCAGGAGATTGAGTTCTATCAGTTTGGAGATTTAGATCCCTGATCCTCCACTGAAGGGTAACTATGACTTTTTTGAGATGGGCTAAAATCGGAAAAGCTGCAGTAAGCCAGATAGTGATAGGAGTAGGCAATATATTTAGTGTATTACCTACTCCAGCCGTAGTTGAATATGGCTTTCTCCTTCAAAAATTAAAGAAAGGTTAGCAGAATTAAGGAAAAGACTTTGCTTGTCAAAAACTATATTTTTATTCTTAATCTTTGCTTCAAGTCTGAAACCTGTTTACTGATCCAAAAACACTTTTAAAAAGAAAAGAAAACTTGCTTAGATGACTAGCATTTTTTTTAAAATTGAAGATGATACTCTTAACTTTCACTCTCTGTGATATATTTGTAGCTTATTCCAAGAATATATCAATTCTACAATATCAAATACTGTCCCAGCCTCACTTAATGTACGTCTGGCTGTTCTTTACAGTTTGAAAAAATAGAAAATGTGCAGCAGATGAAGGAAAGCAGAAATGTCCATATGTGTGTCCTGATTTAAGATAATGGATATTATGGCTATAAGCCATACCAAATTATTTCTATGGGGAAAGGATAACTAACACTAAAAGAGAATTAATGCTTAACAGTTAATATTTCATAGAGCATGCACTGTGCTTTTAGAGTGAAAACCTTTACAGAGCAAAAATCCTCTCGCAGTAAAAATCCCAAAATATAAAATCAAATCCTGAAAACAGTATTTACTACCTAATGATTTAAATTTTATTTAATTTTTTTTTAATCTTTTACTAAAACTCTTGTGTCTGTTTGACTGTTTGTAACCATCAATTGGACACAATACTGTGTCACATAGGGCAACAATTTTTGACCTCAAATCAGGGATAGGTTCCTGCCAGTTCTAACCTCTTCTATAGAAGAGGATCCACAAACCTACAGGGCTGTTTAGAACCGGTTCCAGCTCCCTCCCACCGCCCGTCCGCACATCATCCAGATGAAGAGCGAGAGGAGGAATTCTGGGAGTTGAAGTCCACAAGTCTTAAAGCTGTCAAGTTTGAACACCTATGGGTTTTTTTTTTCTAAAGGGTTAGGAGTGCAAGGGTCTTGTAACTTGACAGCTTTAAGACTTGCGCACTTCAATGCCAGAGTTCCTGAGCCAATATCACAGCCCAGAGGTGGGTTCCTACCAGTTTGCACCTATTCGGTAGAACCGGTTCATCAAATCTACCGAACCAGTTAGAAGAGGTTCCACCAGTGGACCCGAAAAGCAGGCCACGCCTACAGAAGAGGTTCCAAACTTTTTTGAAACCCACCACTGGTCCTTGGATATGATTATTCTACACTATCATGCTCATATTTATAAAACTCAGGGCCTCTGTGAAAGGTAAGGATGACTACGGCGTTTGTGGGGCAATCAGAACATTGCGTGTGTTGAAGTTGTTTTAACGCAAACCAAAGATGCCTTTTAAAAAACAAGTTTACATCATATTCTTATGCATGCCAGTGCTGTGTGTGAAGTAATTTAAGGTGGTTCTGACAAGTGTCGTCGGCATCTTCATATCTGGTCACATGGGCGGCAAGCCACTCCCATCCGGTCACATGGGCGGCAAGCCACTCCCACAAAGGAGGCCACACCCACAGAGTAGGTTCGAACAATTTTTGAAACCCACCACTGTCCCAGCCATAACTAATACTGCAGAAAGGCCCTTTGTCCAGCAACTGGACAGGAAGAGAAGCAGCACTTCCAGGGCAATTGAGAGACGAGCTGTTTCCTGACCCCAACCATTCCAGCATAAAGCCTCCTCCTTCCACCTTAGATTATCTGCTTAAGCGGTTCTGTGCTGGGATAAAAGGAAAAACACCATTTCCCTACCTAAAGCTGATCTCAGATTCCTCCGTAGAGGAGGCAATGACACGAGGAGATTGCTCTCTGTAAATAGTTGGTGGGAAACTATCAGTGCAGAATTGTGAGAAATCTGGATCTCAGTTTTTGTCAGTACTTGACAATGTAGGGTAAGGTGACCAGATTTTCAGATGGGTAAAGAGGGACACCTTTGACCGGGGGGTGGGGTGGGGGCCTTGATAAAAAAATGTATACGGAGCAACAAAAATTTTCATACAACGCAAAAATAGTATTGTAATGTTTTTTTTTATTTCAACCTAACTACAATCTACAAATATAAATTGTAACTGTTGCCAAACATCAAAATTTTGATCGCGTGACCATGAGGATGCTGCAACGGTCGCTAAGTGTGAAAGTGGTCACTAAGTGTGAAAAATGGTCATCAGTCACTTTTTTCAATGCCATTGTAACTTTGGTCACTATACCACCTTTCTTGCCACAGTTTTTAAGTGAATAACTGCAGCTGGTATTTTGTATTTTAGACAGAATCCTTTTTTAAATAGTCTAAGACAATTTTAAAAAAGAATCCACACAGAATAAATTGAAGTAAAACATTTCAAACTATTCCACACAGAATAAATTGAAGTAAAACTATTCTTAAAAATTCTATGCACAATATATTTCAAAGTATTGTGCATATAATTTTTTAAAAATGATTTCACTTCAATTTATTTTGGATAGAATCTTTTTTTTAAATAGTCTAAGACAATTTAAAAAAAGAATCCACACAGAATAAAACTATTTTAAAAAATCCTATGCACAAGAAATAAAATATTATTTTAAAATATATTTAAAAAAATAAAAGAAAAAAAAACCATCTCACTTAACAGCAGGCAGGCACTCCAAGTCAATCCAGAATGATGTAGATGTTAATACAAAGAACTGAGCAAATTAAAATGGTGAAATTAGTCCCAAAGAAAAAATAGTTACTTAGTTCAAAGAAAAATATTTCACCATTTTTCCCACACGAGCCGACCTCCAACCTCCGTGCCCCTCCCATCCGGGAAATCCAGGAAGGAACACTACTTCTCTAGCCAAGTATTTCCTGGAGCTCTATGGTACTGGGTCATCTTTTCTTATAAAAGTAAGTAAAAGGGGTGGGGTGGGGGTCCGTTTTCTTGCTTTAACGTTTTATCTTCAGTGAGAGAGACAGAGAGAGGGTTTAGACATAGTGTCTTCTGTCTTGCCCCAGTTAGGATTTCTTAAGCAAATCCACTGGGCTTTCAACATGAAGCCAGAAAATCGGGACTTTTTAAAAACGCCCCGGGACACGGGACAAATTGTTATAAATCGTGACTGTCCCGCCAAAATTGGGATGTCTGGTCACCTTAATGTAGGGCCCATATATTGGATCTGAACAGGGTAGTCCATGATCTTGGGAGTCCTTGTCCCAACTTGAAGCTCAAAACATTAATTTTCCCCTTTTCTTTCCTGCCTGCCTACCTTCATTATTTTTGTAAATAACTCAAGGTAGTAAACATACATAACGCTCCTTCTTCCTGTTTTCTCCTAACAATAACCCACCGAGGGTGGGTTGGCCTGAAAGATAGTGACTGGCTAACTTATTATTTTTTTCAGATTCTCTTACATTTGGCATCCAACATTAATCAAGGAAAACAAAAGCAAAAGAAATATTTATGGAAGAGGAATGACTTTTATACTATACAGGGAAATGAGCCATAACTAGAAAACAATCCCAGAAATGAAATTCATTTCTGGAATTGTGACTGGCTAACTTTTTTTTTATCTCACTGGCATTTATTTTTACCAGTTCATTCACTGCCACCAGCTCCACTCCGCTCACAGTAGGAATGCATGTACATTGTTGAGTTTAGGTGTCAACTTTTTAAAAAGCTCTGTTAAACTAAATTTTCTAAAATGCCTGGAGAAAACCATAGTTAATTATCCCCCCTAAACTATAATAAATAGGTTGTCAGGCCTGCAATTATATTCCTTTTAGAATTTTGGCCTGCCACACTTTCTCTTATTTCATTATGCTGTTTCTTTAGTATAGTTGATGGGAGGGGGGAATAGACAGGAGTAGGATTGTGGAATGTATTGTTTTCATTCTTTACTAGAAGCTCAAGGTCATCCTTTGTCTCCGCACTTTTACACCTGACCGGAAGCAGCTGGGTGTGGATGCCAGCATGGAAGAAGAAGATTGGACCATGTGATGGATTGTGGGTGTGGGGACAAGATCATGAACTTTTAACCGGGTGGGATTCTGATGTCATTTCCAGAATTGGGATTAACACAGCATAATGCCAAGACGTCTGATTTATTAAATTGGAATTTTAAGGATCATTTTGCCTTTGACTCTGATTTAATTCTACATGATACTTGGAACGCTGACATAGGTCCTGGCCATGGGATCCCTTTTTGTGACCTTCTGACAAGCAAAGTTAATGGAGAAGGGCAGATTCACTTAATAACCGTGCCACTAACTTAACAACTGCAGTGATTCACTCCACCACTGTGGTAAGCAGGATAGAAAAACCACTTGACAAATGTGCCCCTTAGCAACAGAACATCGGGGCTCAATTGTGGTCACAAGTCGAGGAGCACCTTTCAGTTGGAGTAAAGAGAACCTAACTGGCTGTACCCTTTCTGATTGTGTGTTGGGTTGTCCGAGGGCGTGCATGGGTGCAAAGCAAACTTATTTATTAAATCGATTTAGAGGCCGCCCAATCCCAAAGGAACTTGGCCAAGAAGAACCTTTTTATGGCTTCACTCAAACTGCAGGCAGTTGAGAACTAATATCCTGCAACGGCACCTTAGCACAATGGTCTAATGACGTGGGGGGATTCTCACAGCTACTTTAAAAATACCACCTGCCATCTGTCAGAAACGGTGTAGGGCAGGGGGTCCTCAAACCTGGCAACTTTTGAGACTTGTGGACTTCAACTCCCAGAATTCTCCAGCCTGGCAACTTTTAAGACTCGTGGACTTCAACTCCCAGAATTCTCCAGCCTGGCAACTTTTGAGACTCGTGGACTTCAACTCCCAGAATTCTCCAGCCTGGCAACTTTTAAGACTCGTGGACTTCAACTCCCAGAATTCTCCAGCCTGGCAACTTTTGAGACTCGTGGACTTCAACTCCCAGAATTCTCCAGCCTGGCAACTTTTAAGACTCGTGGACTTCAACTCCCAGAATTCTCCAGCCTGGCAACTTTTAAGACTCGTGGACTTCAACTCCCAGAATTCTCCAGCCTGGCAACTTTTGAGACTCGTGGACTTCAACTCCCAGAATTCTCCAGCCTGGCAACTTTTAAGACTCGTGGACTTCAACTCCCAGAATTCTCCAGCCTGGCAACTTTTGAGACTAGTGGACTTCAACTCCCAGAATTCTCCAGTCTGGCAACTTTTAAGACTTGTGGACTTCAACTCCCAGAATTCTCCAGCTTAAGCTGGAGAATTCTGGGAGTTGAAGTCCACAAGTCTCAAAAGTTGCCAAGTTTGAGGACCTCTGGTGTAGGGTCTCCTGTTTGGGCGGGGTTGGACTGGATGACCTACAAGGTCCTTTCCAATTCACCCGTTAATCAGTTAAACCCGTGTCCCTGCGCGCACGTGTGATCCGCAAGCAAGGTTCCAGCGACCCCGCAGATCAGCCGACGTTGCCGTGTCCCGAGGCGATCCTGATTCCCCGCTTCTTCTCCTCGGGGCTCCAGGCGGCCGCAGGAGCAGCAGCAACAACAGCGCGCAAGGAAACGGGGAGGGAACGACGGCGAGGCGGCTACGTCCTCCATCTCCTCCTCCTCCCTCCATCCCTCCATCCATCCCTGCAAGGCTCCCTCCTGGGCGTCGGGAATCTCCTGATTGGCCGGAGGAGCCGCCGGGGGGGCCCCCAATTAAAGTGCAGCCGCGGAGCTGCGAGGATCGTCGGGCAGGAGGAAGACCCCGCTCCCCGCGCCGCGGTGGCATCTTCGCCGCGGTGGCAGCTGGAGGGCGCGTAGAGGGATCCCCGGCGAGATGGGTAGCAGGATCACCTTCTTCGAGGTGGGTGTCTCGGCGGGGCACGGGATGAATCGGTAGCCTCTTGCCCACCCACCCCCCCTCCACCCCAAGCCGATGGAGTGGAGGGATCTCCAGGGATCGCCAGCCTTCCCTTCTCCTGGATCCAATCCCTGGCCAGATCGCAGGAAAAGAAGCGAGCAGGGAATCTCCCTTTTCTAACCATCTTCCCGCTTGCCCTGAAGCCATAAGCCAGGACAAAGGTTGTAATTTTTATTCTTAAGCACAAGAAGCCTTTACTTTGCATTACTAGGTCCCTGACAGTGGTGGAAAAAGCACTTTGCTAAGCGTGGTTGCTCCAATCGGAGCACACAGCTTTAAAACCATCCTTAAAGTAGCAAGTCTTCAATCTCTGATCATCTATCCTTTTGCCCTCCAAAGTGTAGTTAAGGACCACTTCCTCTTGAAGCACCTAGAAGAGGCTGTTAGCTGTTAGTTACACCAGTGTTTTCCAACCTTTTTTGTGCAAAGGCACACTTTTTTCATGAAAAAAAAATCACGAGGCACACCACCATTAGAAAATGTTAAATTTTTTTAACTCTGTGCCTATATTGACTATATATAAAGTGTTTTTCCCACGGCACACCTTACACTATGTCACGGCACACTAGTGTGCCACGGCACAGTGGTTGAAAAACACTGAGTTGCACCAACTGTATATTTGGAACAGTATTCTAATGGAACATGCCTTCTAAGGATAAGGACACACTTTTGCTATCCACTTTAGACAAGGGTCTCCTGGAGGCAGGGTTTCTGGGATTTGAGGTCAGGTTTACCACCAATTCAGGAAAAAGTCCAGAATGCATTTACAGTCAAATAAAAGATTTCAACTATGGGTAGTTTTTACTTAAGCGCTACAAAATACAAGACAGCCAACATTAATGTAAAGCAGATCTGGAGAGGTTTTGCTATGCTGTGTGTGTGTGTCTGTGTGTGTGTGTGTGTGTGTGATAAGTTCTTCTCAATTACTAGTCAATTGCACATAGTATTTGGGAATTGCTTTTGTTAACGCGGGCTCCAGATGGAGTGGATGATTCTCTCTTCCCCTTCCCCTGGCTAAATTTTCAAAAAAAGCTTTTCAAAGGAACAAGAAATGGGATGATATAATTTATGTTTGTATGGTAGTTTACGCTTTACATTTATGTTGGCTGTCTTGTCATTTGTAGCGCTTAAGTAAAAAAACTACCCATAGTTGAAATCTTTTATTTGACTGTAAATGCATTCTGGACTTTTTCTTACCAACATTATACATGTATATTGAAACTCGCTTCAGAATTGCATTCAGTATTTCTGTAACACTTAAAGCTACTAGAAACATCCTTTAGAAGTAGAATCAGAGGTGGGTTACTCCCGGTTCGGCCCGGATCTGGCGAACTGGTAGTAGTGGCGGCGGGAGGCTCTGCCCACCCGCCTGGACGCTTCTGCGCATGCGCGAACCTGTAGTAAAAAAAATGGAAACCCGCCACTGAATAGAATACATCTGAAGCAGAGATATGCTATGCTTCAGAATATTTAGCTTTAGATTTAACTATTTTCTCTTCGACTGTTTTCATCACTCAACACATTTATTTTTATCTTCTTGAGAATTCAACTGGAGAAGTTGGAATGCTTTAAATATTCCAGAGCGTTAACAACAGCCTTAAGGAGCGGGTTTTTTTTTTCTATTCAGAAAAGTATAATTAGTGCTCTTTTTGCTTGCAAGTTTGGCAAGATGGTTAAACTTGCCATTTTCCCGTCAAGTTCCACTTTTTAGGGTTTTTACGAGTACAGACCGTTGTGTGTGGGTAAAGATGGATAAAGATTTCAGATCACTTGGCGTCGATGGGCAGTGACATGTTTCAGATACAAACGGCCAACTTCTTTGAATAGTCTGGTTTTGTTAACTTGTGTGTTGTAAACCGTATTTCAACTTAATTGACAGAGCTTCTACTGAAGCATTATCTTTGTACTGTGATGGCGAACCTATGGGATGCGTGCCCGAAGTGGCACACGGAGCCATGTCGGTTGACCAGAGGGGCATCGCCAATTCCTCTTCTGTGTTTCTGGCGTGCATGCACGCATGCCAATCAGCTGTTTTTTTTCAACCTGTGGCAGTGCTGGAAATTGGAAGAGCTGGTCTTCCGGTTTCCATTGGCGCATGCTTGCCAGCCAGCTGATAGTTGTGTGCGCATGTGTGCCAGTAACCGGGAGACAAGCATGTACACTGGAAACTGGAAGTTCATTTCCCGGTGCGCACATGCCCAATCGACACTTCTCTTCCAGGGCCCACCCCTAAAGAACATGTGCGTGCATGCACACTCCCTTTTCAGCACTCAGTGCCAAAAGGATTCGCCATCACTGATCGAGGAAATCCCAAACCATCAATATCACAGGCCAGCAGTGCAGAATTGGAGATGGAATGATGTTTGGATCTCTAATTTATATATAAAAAAATTCCCTGCCTTTGTAAGCAAATAGATGATCAGATTTGGGCAACTGAAGATGTTTTACGATCAGCACATCATTCCATTGATGTTACTTTTAAGAAGGTTGGCACCAAACATGCTAGCAGTGAAGTTTGTAGGGGAGGTAGAAGAAGGATCCAATTTAGATTCTCCTCTCTAAAGTCTTGGAAAGGATGAAAATAAACCACCTATATAGCCAGGCACTATAGAATTGTATCTTCAGCTTGGCCAGTTTTGAATCTAAAGAGTAGTTTTTCTCTCCTTGTCTTATATTACATAACTGAAACAAATAGTTTTAAAACTTTGAATGGCTAAAAAACAGTATCATATTCATTTTACCAATTCCAAGCCATGGTTTGGTGTTGTGGCCCAGCAGGAGCCGTTGGAGCTGCCACCAGACTCCGACAGCGAGGGGCCCTATGAGTCGGCTCTGGAGGATGTGGAGGATCCTGGACAGGGTTCCGACTCCGAGCAGGGCGCAGAGAGGCTGGTTGGTCACCAGGAGGCACCTGAGCCTTGGACCAGTGGGGAGGAGAAAGGGAGAGTGATCTGGACAGCAGCAGTGAGTTGTTCCTGGATGCCCGGCACCGAAGAGCTAATAGGCGTCAGGAACAGTTGCACAGTTACAGGAGATAATTGTACTCAGCTGGTGGTCATTAGGCTCCTCTCCAGACTATAAAAGGAATGCTTGTGCACACGCCCCTCTTTGCAGAATTCAACGCAGGAACGAATGTCGGAGAACATTATTGTGAGCTTGGCAGGCTGGATTGCTGCCATGGCTTATCTGTGCTGGATTGCTGCCCAAGCTTGTCTGCGCCAGTTTGCTGCCAAGGACCTGTCTGTCTGTTAATTAAATGCCGTAACTTCTCTTTGGCTCGGAGTGTGTGTTGGTGTGGGACGAGGGGGGTCAGAACAGAATTGTATCTTCAGCTTGGCCAGTTTTGAATCTAAAGAGTAGTTTTTAATCTCCTTGTCTTATATTACACAACTGAAACAAATAGTTTTAAAACTTTGAATGGCTAAAAAGCAATAATGTATTCATTTTACCAATTCTAGGCCATTGTTTGGATACCGCCTAGAGGTATTGATTATATATGTGTCCCAAAAATGGCTCACTACCAAAAATGATGCCTATAATAGAGGTGTATATTTGGAGGTGTGAGAGAGGGGTAAAATCTTCACAAAAAGAGTTCATTGAATTGTAACTCAATCTGGAAATAGATGAGTAGTTTATAGTGATCAAGAGACTTTTTACAGTGTGTTCTACCACCGTGCGCCGAGATGTTTTCTTGAACAGTATGTTCAGCAGAGTATGTACAACAATCCAATTTTTCTCAGCAAAAGCTTGGATTCATTTATTCCTGTAGCCGCTCATCCCATTTTCACCTTGGCACGTATTCGCTCAACTGATCTATTATGAAATTGATCCCAAGTTGTTTTGCATTGGCTGAGACAAATCCCAGATGTTTTAATTGTAATTATTTTATCATCATTTAGATCAGCTTTCGTGGACTGAATTAGTGCCTTGGTTGAAGCTTGTGACTAAGCAGTATTTACAGTCTCTGACTTGCAAAATTTAGGGAAAGGGAAGGAGATATTTATGAAGCATGAGTGGGATGAAAGTAATTTTGAATCTGTTGGTAAGTATTTGGGTTGTCAGGACTGCAGGAATATTCCTTTCTGGATCTTTGGCCTGCTACACACACTCTTATTTTACTATGCTGTTTCATTAGTGGGAGATTGGAAGGGGGGATAGTAAGGAGTAGAATGTGTTGTCAAACTGTTGTGGCCCAGCAGGAGTCGTTGGAGCTGCCACCAGACTCCGACAACGAGGGGCCCTATGAGTCGGCTCTGGAGGATGTGGAGGACCCTGGACAGGGTTCCGACTCCGAGCAGGGCGCAGAGAGGTTGGTTGGCCACCAGGAGGCGCCTGAGCCTTGGACCAGTGGGGAGGAGACAAGGGAGAGTGATCCGGATGTCAGCAGTGGGGAGGAGCCAAGGGAGTTGTTCCTAGATGCCCGGCACGGGAGAGCTAATAGGTGTAAAGAACAGTTAGGCAGTTACAGGAGGTAATTGCACTCAGCTGGTGGTCATTAGGCTCCTCTCCAGACTATAAAACGACTGCTTGTGCACATGCCCTTTTGCAGAAGTCAACACAGGAACTAATGTCGGAGAACATTATTGTGAGCTTGGTAGGCTGGATTGCTGCCAAGGCTTATCTGTGCTGGTTTGCTGCCAAGGACCTGTCTCTCTGTGAATAAATTCCGTAAAGTATCTTTGACTCGGAGTGCTTTGGTGTGGGCCGAGGGGGGGGGGGTCAGAACACAAACTAAGAAATTCCTTTCTAGAAACCAAGATCATCTTTTGTTCTCTACATATTTGGGCCTGACCCAAACTGAATGGGTGGAACTGCCAGTGTGGCAGTGGAAGATTGGACCATGTGATGGACTTGTGGGTGTGGGGCAAGATCATGAACTTTCAACTGGGTGGGAAACCCCACGAAGTTTTCAGATTTGGGTTTCCACAGATGTGCCAACATGTCTCTCTTAATAAATTGGAACTCTGAGGAATACTTTGCCTTGGACTCTGACTTAATTTTGGATGATATGTGGAATGCTGAGTTTACAGTACAATAGAATGATGTAATATCTCTGTTTATGTGATAAGCATCAAAGTGACCCTCCTTTTTATCTTAAATTATTATGTTGCAATGAATAAAAGTAGAAGTAATTAAGAATAGATTTGGGGTGTATGTGTAAAAAAGATCATGACTTTACAGCATTCATTTTAGAGGCCTGAAATAAACAAGTTTGCAACCATGAAGAGTTTAAAAATATGTCTTTTTAAATTAGAGTTTGGCAGAAGCATATTTAGCTTACCGTATATACTCGAGTATAGGCCGACCCGAATATAAGCCGAGGCACCTAATTTTACCACAAAAAACTGGAAAAGTTATTGACTCGAGTATAAGCCTAGGGTGGGAAATGCAGCAGCTACCGGTAAATTTCAAAAATAAAAATAGATACCAATAATGTTTTTGAATATTTATTTCAAAGAAAAACAGTAAACTAGCGGTGTATTCAATGAAATACTTCACTCACCTCATGATGCTGATGTCCCGCTGTGATGATGATGTCCCGTGCAGCCGCGGGAGCGATGTCCCGCCTCCTATGACACACGGCACAGTGATTCCTATCATTGGATCACTGTACCAGAGGAGGTGGGACATCGCTATGTGGCTGCTTGCCATAACAAGGAGGAGGTGGGACATCGTTGCAGAGCGGCAGAAGGGGGAGGAAGGGGAATCGTAAGACAGCCCTGCATTACATTAGAACGTGAGGAGGGGGGATGGTGCGGTGCGCGCTGCGCGGCAAACTGACACAGAGGGAGGGGAAACTCACAGGGGCACTGGGCCATTCACGAGTGTCACCCAGCGGCATGGCCCCGCCCCTTTTTCTCCTCCATTTCGGGCAAATTTTTCACTGACTCGAGTATAAGCCGAGGCGGCTTTTTTCAGCCCAAAAAGTGGGCTGAAAAACTAGGCTTATACTCGAGTATATACAGTAAGCTTAGTAGTGGAAGTTTTATACCACACATGTTATGTGATTATGTTCTGATTCAGGGCCGGCCCCGCAGGCCAAATTTAAGCACCCCATGCACACGGGCCTTGAGTTTGGTACCCCTGGTGTAGGGGATCTTAATTCAACTTTCCCTTGATTTAAACTGAAGTGTCTCCTCTTCTTGCTTCATGGAGCAATTTCACCTAGAGAGCTTACCAGTTTGAACTACATTTGGGTTCAAGGTGGCTCTCCTGCATGCAGAGATAGAATCTCCTGTAATGACTCGATGCTTACAATCACATGTTGTAAACCTGATTTCATATCGTCAACATCCCGCGTTAAGTTTATTCGCTCCTCCCGAGAAGGCATAGTGGGAAGTTGCATCAAGTCAAATTTACCTTCTTCCTTCAGCCTGCTGGATTTTTTTCTTTCCTCTGAAGAATGTTATGTAGAGCAATGTTATCAGAAAAGGGCCCTTATGTATCCTCTTATTTTGCCTTGGCAAGCTTCCCGAGAGTCAGAAGGAAGCGGGCACAAGTATTTTCAAATACTCCAGTTGGCACAATTCCAAAGCTCTGTAGAAAGTGCTTGAGTCTTAAAAGCATTCCGGGTAGTAATGGTTGTTGAAATGACGGCACAAGACTCTTAAAGCCTTGGCAGCGTGGAAGCCAAGTTATCTCCATCAGTTCAATCAATGTTACTTCCAGTGGTGGGTTTCAAAAATTTTTGGAGCCTCTTCTGTAGGTGTGGCCTGCTTTCCGGGTCCACTGGTGGAACCTCTTCTAACTGGTTTCAGTAGATTAGACGAACCGGTTCTACCGAACCAGTGCGAACTGGTAGGAACCCACCTCTGGTTACTTCCCATCTAAGTAACTGTGACTGAGATTTCAAGATGGCCCTCTTCATATTCCGTCTTTGATTGCTGATGTGGATCATTGGTAGAACTAACATGACTTTCCTCAGTTGAAGTATGTATCTTTCGTGACCCGTCAAAAGCGCGCCGACAACAGCGCGCCGACAACAGCGCGCCGACAGAAGCGCGATTTCATTTAAGGTAAGATTTACAGTTAGGTTGAGGGTTAGGTTGAGGGTTAGGTTGAGGGTTAGGTTGAGGGTTACGTTACAGCGCGCTTCTGTCGGCGCGCTTTTGTCGGCGCGCTTTAGGGCTAATTAGTCGCTCATTCGTCGTGCGGTTTTGTCAGGCGCGCCTTAGACACCGCGGTTTAGTCAGGCGCGCTTTTGTTGTGCGCGCATTTGTGGTGGAACCTGTATCTTTCACTTGGTACACCAGTGCTAAGCTTTGAATTTTGCTTATCAACTGTACCAAAATAGTCCTCACCCCCCTCTTAGAGGGGTGTGTGTGTGTGTTCCCAGTATTGCCATTCTCACCAGCTGTCTCAATTTCCTTTATAAGACTAGGGAACGTTTCTTCTAGCATTTTTATTTTCTTTGTTGGCCTCCAACAGCTGATCAAATACAGATTGGACTATGTGGGTAGTAAGAAGACAATTTTTTTTTTTTTTTTGCAACTAAGGACAAATCTGTGTTCAACTCTAATGAGTTCCCAGTTGAATCTGCTTCCTGGGTCTCAGATTCCGTTCCAGCTACTTCTCCCTCTATGTTTCTTACACTTAAATCCTGATCAAAGGATAAGAGCTTACCAGAGTCCAGTGCCTGGACGGCTTCCTGCAGCATCCTGCTGGCCAAAACGGGTCATGAGGAGGGCATGCATGGCTCCCCAAGCCCTATTTGGCTGGCAGGGTGCTGCAGGAGACATCTGTCCTGTCTGCTATCTGTCCCACCTCCCCCCCCGCCCACAATTGGCCGGCCCATGGAGGACAACTACAATACTGATCCAACCCTCGAAGAAATCCAGTTTGACACTCCTGTCCTACACTATCTTCTTCCCTGTGTTCCAACATCATATTTATATTTCCCATACCATTTTCTTCTTCTTGAAAAAGAATATTAGAGCCGAGGTGGCACAGTGGTTAGGGTGCAGTACTGCAGGCCACTTCAGCTGACTGTTATCTGCAGTTCAGTGGTTCTAATCTCACCGGCTCAAGGTTGACTCAGCCTTCCATCCTTCCCAGGTGGGTGAAAGGAGGACCCAGACTGTGGGGGACGATATGCTGACTCTGTAAACCGCTTAGAGAGGGCTGAAAGCCCTATGAAGCGGTATATAAGTCTAACTGCTATTGCTATATTTGTGATGGGGAAAGGGTGGATTGTGTGATTTCACAGCAGTCACTTGAATGTTGCATTCAGTTATAAGTCCCGTTCTCTTCCTTGTGGTCTCCGTGATTTTACTTATTTAGAAAACCTCTATGGCTGTCCAACTTACTCACGGTGACACTGGGCAGAAATAAAACCCACAAACCCAACAACAATAACATCCCTTGACAATTTGACAACAATCAAACATACCACTTGTTGGACTCTGTATCACCCCGGGGTCCCCAGGCTCTCCGTCAAAACCATATCTTCAGACATTCAAAAGAGTACCAAGGAGGGGGCCAATCTTACCAATGCAGGCATGATGTCCACAGGTTGGGAACCACCATTCTTCTTAGGATTCAGTAACAAGCTGTGTTACCTTTATGGAAGACTAGCTGATAACCCGGCGTTGCCCGGGTGTTTATTTATAGGGGGGAAATGTCCGGGCCAAGCATAATTTCTAATGTTGGATTTTTCTCCTTACCAGAGGGAGGCCCCTTGTGGAGTACTGTGAAGCTGTTACCATGGCAATTCCACAGTGCTGTACAGTAGAACCCATTTTATGGCATTATGGTAGAAGCTGTTTTAAGGCACAACAGGCTGTATCTTAACAGAACACACACCCTGAGGGGTGTTAGGAAGGTCTTAACCCCACAGTATTTGTTTCCAGAGAATAAATAATCTGTGCACCAAGTTTGGTTAAAATTTCTCAAGACGTACACAAACACACAGAGAGAGAGCCATTTATAGATAGATAGATAGATAGATAGATAGATAGATAGATAGATAGATAGATAGATAGATAGATGAAGAAGTCACTGCATGTAGCTGATTTGCCAAAAGAGTTGTTCTGTCAGCAGTGGAGAAGTCAAACAAAAAGTGAAAATGGTAATTGTGACCACATGATGGAATTAGATTACACTATTTTGGCCGCCATGTTGGTGTTTTTACACACACTCACATGTATGGATGACCCTGCAACCAAGGATTAAGGCAGTTTAATGTAAGGCTGATGGCTAAGACTGGATGACTGCTCTAGAAACAGGACATTACAAGGAATGAGGGGGAAATTGATACTGCTCCAGCAGAGAGAGATGAATGATGAATGGGACATGACATTTTTGCAAACTAATGGACAATGCTACCCATTTGAATGTGTGCCCTTGTGACATTGCTCCATCTTTTCAGTTCCTGGATAAGGTATAATTTATTGATGAGAAGAAAATATGCTGTGCATTGCAAGTGGAAACCAACCACTTGTCAATTACGCACAAGGAGAATTCCAATGGCAATGACAAGGACTTCAGGAATGTTGGGGAAACTATTGAATGAAGTGACGAATAAGATTGATTTTGAGGGGGGGAAATCCTATAGAAATTCATACACTTAGATCACCTAACTTAGTCATTCTGCTCGCTGAGGTGACTGTAATGAGGAAAGACAGATTTCATAATATAATGAATATACATCCATTGGTCTGAAGGCATCCACTATTAATTTTTTTCATATAAGTGAGAGCCTTCATAGTTCAACTTACAAGAGAAGAATATTTAGAACTCTCTTTGAGTTCCAAAGAGAGAAAAATAGACATTTGCATTCACATTCCTGCCTCAGAGATGACTTCTTGATTTGAAGTCCCTCTTGGGTCTGAAATCATAACTCTGGATCAGTTGTCATCTCCATCATCTTGTCATCTTCTGTCTTGTCATTTCCAGATGACAACACAGAATCGAAATCTGGATGCCACATTGCCATAGCCTGCCTCTATGCGAATGGGGAAAATCAGTTCAGGTGTCAGGAGGCTTGAGATTGATGGGGAACAGATTCCACAATACAGTCTGGACATCCAGTAATCTGTTCTGCCCCCCCCCCCCTCGTTCCACACCAAAGCACACTCCGAGCCATAGATGAGTTACGGCATTTAATTAACAGACAGACAGGTCCTTGGCAGCAATCTGGCACAGACAAGCTTGGGCAGCAATCCAGCACAGATAAGCCGTGGCAGCAATCCAGCCTGCCAAGCTCACAGTAATGTCCTCCGACATTCAATCCTGCATTGACTTCTGCAAAGAGGGGCGTGTGCACAAGTAGTCTTTTTACAGTCTGGAGAGGAGCCTAATGACCACCAGCTGAGTGCAATTACTCCTGTAACTGCGCAACTGTTCCTGATGCCTATTAGCTCTTCGGTGCCGGGCATCCAGGAACAACTCACTGCTGACGTCCTGCTCACTCTCCCTTGTCTCCTCCCCACTGGTCCAAGGCTCAGGCGCCTCCTGGTGGCCAACCAGCCTTTCTGCGCCCTGCTCGGAGTCGGAACCCTGTCCAGGGTCCTCCACATCCTCCAGAGCAGACTCATAGGGCCCCTCGCTGTTGGAGTCTGGTGGCAGCTCCAACGGCTCCTGCTGGGCTACAACAGTAATCCATATCTCTTTATGATGGGTTTGTCAGTCACAGTCACATCACCTGGGACAGAAGTCACTATTTGGGAAAAATTGACTCCTCATCCATTTTCTCTGCAAGTGCTTAAATATCGCCCAAACCCTTTGACCTCTGGAGGCTTTCTGACTTTGTTTTACCCCTTCTCTTTCAGTCGGGCAACAAGAATAACTTGGCAATTGTATTCCCTCAGATTTGGGGGGGGGTGAGTGTGCTGTGCCACAGCAATAGTAGTGTAAAGGTATGGGTGACTGGGTGTCTTTCATCTCTTTTTCCAGGGGGTATAATAGTAGACTAGAATTAGGTGTCACCCTCACTTGACTGACCCAATTCACACATGATTAGATCAGTTTGGAATGAATTACATCCTTCTCTTCTCTCTTTCAAAAATTGTTCAAACCTACTCTGTGGGTGTGGCCTCCTTTGTGGGAGTGGCTTGCTGCCCATGTGACCAGATGGGAGTGGCTTGCCGCCCATGTGACCGGATATGAAGATGCCGACGACACTTGTCAGAACCACCTTAAATTACCTCACACACAGCACTGGCATGCATAAAAATATGATGTAAACTTGTTTTTTTAAAGGCATCTTTGGTTTGCGTTAAAACAGCTTCGACACACGCAATGTTCTGATTGCACCACAAACGCAGTAGTCATCCTTACCTTTCACAGAGGCACTGAGTTTTACAAATATGAGAATGATAGTGTAGAATATTCATATCCAGTGGTGGGTTTCAAAATGTTTTGGGACCTCTTCTGTAGGTATGGCCTGCTTTCCGGGTCCACTGGTGGAACCTCTTCTAACCGGTTTGGTAGATTTGACGAACCGGTTCTACCGAATAGGTGCGAACTGGTAGGAACCCACCTCTGTCACTAAGGCACAACATTGCATAGGGGTGGTGAAAATAAAATTTGGGTTATGTAGTATTCTGAATTTGAAGACATAAAGGTGTTCTGGAGTGTCAGGATGTAAAAAAAAAGCACCTGTTACTAACTCCAAATGTATATTTTCTTGGAATTGTAGTGCAAAGACAGCTTCACCCTATCCTTTGATTGTGTTATTGCTGACACATAGCCAAATGGAATGTACAGACAGATTTCAATTGCATCTCATAAACAGCTCCTTGCGGTGAAATTGCAATTTAATCTTCTACAAATCAAAATGTACACTTGTACATGCAGAAGAAGGTTTTTAACAATCTTTCAGCTTATTAACTGTTGGCCTGTGCTGCAGAACACCTTATGCTAAGTCCTAATTGATTTGTTTGTCTGGTATACACAGAGACTACGATCTGAACTGGCTCCTGATTCTTTCCCAGTCACCATCTGAGATGTCACTTCTAACATATAAAGTGTCAGTGTTCCAAGTATCATGTAGAATTAAATCAGAATCAAAGGCAAAACGATCCTTAAAGTTCCAATTTAATAAAGCAGACATCTTAGGCACATCTGTGTTAATCCCAATACTGGAAATGATATCAGAATTCCACCCAGTTAAAAGTTCATGATCTTGTCCCCACACCCACAATCCATCACATGGTCCAATCTTCTTCTTCCACGCTGGCATCCACACCCAGCTGCTTCCGGTCAGGTTGACTGGTGCGGAGACAAAGGATGCCCTTGGCTTCTAGTAAAGAATGAAAACAATACATTCCACAATCTCACTCCTGTCTATTCCCCCCTCCCATCAACTCTACTAAAGAAACAGCATAATGAAATAAGAGAAAATGTGGCAGGCCAAAATTCTAAAAGGAATATAATTGCAGGCTTGACATAAAGGTGTTTAGGGCCTGGGACCTCAGTATTTGCGATAACTCATCTTTCTGTACATTTCTACGTATATCTTCAAGGAAATCCTCAAAGGACCTGTTGAAGTTATTGTTCTGTGTTGAAGTACCTGTAACCCAGAGACAGACCTTCTCAGTGGTAGCCTTTTCCATTGGCTTATTATTTTGGCTTTTTTATACTAAGCAAATGACTTCTTATTCTCTGAGGCCTTTTAATAGATTGATATTTTAATATTTTGTACGTATATGCCTAGTGCACCTTAGCTAAACTCAAAAAGGCTGAGACAGCGCATGCCTGTTTAATAGTTGGATAGGAGACCAAGAAGAAATCTCTTCGGCAGCACATATACTAAAATTGGAACGATACAGAGAAGATTAGTATGGCCCCTGCGCAAGGATGACACGCAAATTCGTGAAGCGTTCCATATTTTTTAAAAAAAAATAAAGTAGGAAAAAAAAAAGAAATATCTGAGCTGAAGGCTGCATTTGATAATATAAAATAATTAATTCAGAAAAAGGAAATGGCAAATCACTTTTGCACTGTTGCTAAGAAAACTGAATAGATAAGGTCATGTAGTTTCCAAAAGTAAAACTTGATTCTTATATATGGGGTGTTGTGTAGATTATTAACTAATCTACCTGCGGTTATATTTTCATATATTCTATTTTTAAATGCTACTTGAGTTCATAGGATTTTTTTTTTAAAAAAATACAGTCTGGTTTTACTATGCTATAAGTTGCCAGGAGGAAATCCAGTTTGTTCTTAAAGAACATACGTTATTAGAATAAAAATGAATAAATATACTGTATGCAGCTTGTAAAATGATTATAGCTATCTTTGAGTCATGAACCCAGCTGTGGTTCATTTAAAAAAAAAGTTAAGGTATGACTTCTTTGATATTTGACCTCAACTGTTTCTTGTTCATGTAAACCGTAGCCGTTAACAGCGTAAGATCATTTGAAATGGTTTGTCCACTTTTTTCCCAGGTGGAAATTCTTGACTGGAAGACAAAACAACAGCTGTGCTTCCTAGAAAAGGTTAGTAAACACCCCTTTTTTATATTCACATTTATAGATCATGTTCTGAGCACTCGGAGATTTGCACAATATCTTCATCCTGTAGCTGGGGGCTTCCTTAATTATATCCTTTGCTCCCACCCACTCACCCTTCCAAAAAAAGAATTATCTGCTTGCTTCCTGATGGAAAATTTTTCTCTTATATAGGTTGAGCCACAAACTACAATCAGCGACATCCAAGTGATGTTCCACAAGATGCGTGAGTATCTATGTTTCAAAATTTATTTTAAAAGGGATGTCAGTACCTAATTAAATTATACATCATTGTGAGGAGCAGAAATGACATAAGCTTTCTCAAAGCCGAGTTACTAATTCTTTCTACTAATTGCTGAAGGTTTAAGCCAGACTTTTTCACTGTGAGGCTCTTCAGATGTGTTATGTCTCTAGTTTTTCCTTCCCAGTTGCCTCCCAGAAATAGACAAATGGTTGTTCTATGGCTAGAGTCGACATGGGGCAACTTGTTGCAGCCAATTCACAAGCAGATAACTCACCACAGCCAGCTCAAGGCAGATAACTCACCACGGCCAGCTCACAAGCAGATAACTCACCACAGCCAGCTCACAAGCAGATAACTCACCACAGCCAGCTCACAAGCAGATAACTCACCACAGCCAGCTCACAAGCAGATAACTCACCACAGCCAGCTCAAGGCAGATAACTCACCACAGCCAGCTCACAAGCAGATAACTCATCACAGCCAGCTCACAAGCAGATAACTCACCACAGCCAGCTCAAGGCAGATAACTCACCACAGCCAGCTCACAAGCAGATAACTCACCACAGCCAGCTCACAAGCAGATAACTCACCACATCCAGCTCAAGTCAGATAACTCACCACAGCCAGCTCACAAGCAGATAACTCACCACAGCCAGCTCACAAGCAGATAACTCACCACAGTCAGCTCACAAGCAGATAACTCACCACAGCCAGCTCACAAGCAGATAACTCACCACAGCCAGCTCACAAGCAGATAACTCACCACAGCCAGCTCACAGCAGATAACTCACCACAGCCAGCTCACAGCAGATAACTCACCACAGCCAGCTCACAAGCAGATAACTCACCACAGCCAGCTCACAAGCAGATAACTCACCACAGCCAGCTCAAGGCAGATAACTCACCACAGCCAGCTCACAAGCAGATAACTCACCACAGCCAGCTCACAAGCAGATAACTCACCACAGCCAGCTCACAAGCAGATAACTCACCACAGTCAGCTCACAAGCAGATAACTCACCACAGCCAGCTCACAGCAGATAACTCACCACAGCCAGCTCACAAGCAGATAACTCACCACAGCCAGCTCACAAGCAGATAACTCACTACAGCCAGCTCACAGCAGATAACTCACCACAGCCAGCTCACAGCAGACAACTCACCACAGCCAGCTCACAGCAGATAACTCACCACAGCCAGCTCACAAGCAGATAACTCACCACAGCCAGCTCACAGCAGATAACTCACCACAGCCAGCTCACAGCAGATAACTCACCACAGCCAGCTCACAAGCAGATAACTCACCACAGCCAGCTCACAAGCAGATAACTCACCACAGCCAGCTCACAAGCAGATAACTCACCACAGCCAGCTCATAGCTGATAACTCACCACAGCCAACTTGCGGCAGCCAACTTGCTGCGGGACAATTTAACAATTCACTTTAATTATTTAAATTATCTAAATCTAAATTTAAAATTATTATTTAAAATTGAAAAAAAATAAAATTATTTAAAATAAATTAAAAAAAAACTATTTTAATTTTTGTCATTCACATTTCATTTTGACCCTCCTTTCTGAATCCTTGCTTTGATGTTAGTGTAATTCTTGTCCCGCCGTGAGTTTTATTGTGGCTAGTTGTCCCGCAGCATGTTGCCTGCAGCAAGTTGGCGCTCTTTATGCTGGCTATGGCGAGTTGGCAGTGGCGAATTGTCATAGATAGCCTCAAGAGCCAAGGTGGCGCAGTGGTTAGAATGCAGCACTGCAGGCTACTTCAGCTGACTGCAGTTCTGCAGTTCGGCTGTTCAAATCTCACCGGCTCAAGGTTGACTCAGCCTTCCATCCTTCCGAGGTAGGTAAAATGAGGACCCGGATTGTTGGGGGCAATAGGCTGACTCTGTAAACCGCTTAGAGAGGGCTGAAAGCCCTATGAAGCGGTATATAAGTCTAACTGCTATTGCTATTGCTATAGATGTGGCTAGAGGGCATCAAATTGGTGAAGACTGGCTTAGGGGTTTCTGGGTTGAGTTAGCAGTACAGATCTTGCAAAGTTCATCTGCTGAAGCAAACGTTTGTTTTGGAATTTATATATTTATTTTATTTAAAAATATTTTTCGGCACTGTCTCGCTTCAAGGGGACGCTGGGAGGCTTACAACATTAAGCATCGATTTTTATCATTTATATATTTTATCTTTATACATGCTTTTATTTAGAAATGTATTCATATATGATTATATACAGGGGTGAAATTCAGCAGGTTCTGACAGGTTCTGGAAAAACGGTAGCGGAAATTTTGAGTAGTTCGGAGAACTGGCAAATCCCACCTCTGGCTGGCCCCAGAGTGGGATGAGAATGGAGATTTTGCAGTATCCTTCCTCTGCCACGCCCACCAAGCCACGCCCACAGAACTGGTAGTTAAAAAAAAAGAATTTCACCACTGATTATATACCAATATGCAGAGCCGAGGTGACGCAGTGGTTAAATGCAGCACTGCAGGCTACTTCAGCTGACTGCAGTTCTGCAGTTCGGCTGTTCAAATCTCACCGGCTCAGGGTTGACTCAGCCTTCCATCCTTCCGAGGTGGGTAAAATGAGGAGCCAGGATTGTTGTTGGGGGCAATATGCTGACTCTGTAAACCGCTTAGAGAGGGCTGAAAGCCCTATGAAGCGGTATATAAGTCTAACTGCTATTGCTATTGCTGTTTATATTACTTTTGCCAGAAATGTTGTGTAATACTTTGGGAACCAACCCCACCAAACCCAAACAGGCAAATTGAGAAAGAATGAGTAAAGAAGTGATTGGCAAGAATTGATATTTTTTTAAATAATGTGTTGAGATTAAGATGGAAAGTCAGAGGACTGAATAATAGGAAGGTCACGTTTTTAGTTGTGCGCTTCTGTTTTCCCCTATAGATCCTCAGTGGTATCCAGCAAGACAATCTATAAGGCTTGATCCTAGTAAGTATCGGTCGTGTGTGTTTGTGTGTTTGTGTGTGTGTGTGTGTGTGTGTGTGAGAGAGAGAGAGAGATTGATTAATTTAAACACTGCATTTTTCTCTAAATCAAAGCAGTTCATTCAGGTTACAATGTTAAAATCCTTTAAAAAATTAGTTCTTTGCTAGGTTGCTGCAGGAAGCACATTTAATTAGCATTTTGAGTTATGGGAAGTGAGATCTGGACTCCTGCATCCATAGACAGAACTGGGGCTGTTTAAGAGGGAGAGGGAATCAAAATAAAAATCATCTCCTCCCTGTGTGTTAAGAAAAGCAGGCTGCTCAACAGAGGTCCAAGGCCAGCTTCTTTCTGAAGTCGGCCCAATTATTGAGACAGAGTTCTGATAGAAAATCTTGTGTGTAATAAACACTTTTTGCCGTGATGTCTTTTTAACACCCTGGTTTCCCAAAGACTAGGCTGTGAGCTCATGTTTTGCATACAGAATGTTACCAATATAGCCCAATTTAAGAGGCTGTGACAGCAGTTCGGAGAAACATCAGCAAAGACTGAAAAAAAGCTGAACGGATTACCTGGGACCACGATCTGCTTCAGTTTTCTGTATAGAGGCAGTCCTCAACTTACAACAGTTCACTTGTGACTGCTCAAAGCTACAATGGCACCGAAGAAAGTGATTTATCACTATTTTTCATACTTAACCACCTTTGCAGCATCCCTATAGTCACATGATCAAAATTCAGATGCTTGGCAACTGATTCATAATTCGGACAGTTGCAACGGTCTATGGGGAAGCCAGATTCACTTAACAACCAGGTTACTAAATTAACAACTGCAGTGGTTCACTTAACAACTACGACGAGAAAGGTCGTAAAGTGGGACAAGACTCACTTAACAAACGTCTCACTTAGCAACGGAAACTTTGGGCTCAATTGTGGTGGTACGTCGAGGATTATCTGTATTGACAAGGACGTGTAGAATCATTTGACGTACTCATGGGTGAAATCCACTGACCTTTGCTAGCGGTTCGGTAGCAATGTGAGCACACGCGGTACTTTCCGTGCATGCATAGAAGCTTGCCTGCAAAGGTAAGTGAGCAGCGAGGGGAGGGGATCAGCTGTGCCATGCGATTTATATTAGCTAGAAAGCAGGAAATCCTGCTTTCTAGCTAATATAAATTGTGCAGCACAGCTGATCGTGGGAAAAACCGGTTTGGGCGAACAGGTAGCATTTTCCCGTCCGAACCGGTAGCATTTCAGTCCTGGATGTATTTTCCTTTCCCACATCTTCAAATGCTTCCTTTCCCCCCCCCTTCAAATGTTCTTAAATGGAAGAAAGGTTTGGATGCCTTCGAAGGCATCCTTGAGGTAAATAGGAAAGAATAGATGTAGAAAATGCAAGCTTTGATGAGGGGATTGTGTATCTCAGTTCATATTACAACTTCTTCTCATCCTCTCAGAAGGAAAATCCCTGAAGAATGGGGAAATCCTGCAACTTCTCCCAGTTGGCACCACTGCTACTCTCTATTTTAAAGATTTAGGGCCGCAAATTGGATGGACCATGGTGAGCCCCCTCAGCTTTGATATGTTTTAATTAATTGCTGTTTTACTTCAGTAATATCTTGCGTTATTCAGATTCAGATTGTTTATTTGTATGCCACCCTTTTCCCTGGGGGGACTCAGGGCGGCTCACAATCCAAGGGGGGGGGGGGAAGAGACAAACTTTTACATACAAAACAATACATGATTGAAACGCAACATTCATACCATTCGGGCGGGTTACAATCTTTAGCCCCAGGCCTGACGGGATAGCCAGATTCTAAGGGCTGTGCGGAAGGTCTGAAGGGTGGTGAGGGTACGAATCTCCATGGGGAGATCGTTCCATTGGGTCGGGGCTACCACTGAGAAGGCTCTCCTCCGCGTGGTGGCCAGTCGGCATTGGCCAGCAGATGGAACTCGGAGGAGGCCTAAACGATGAGATCTGATGGGTCGTGTGGAGGTGATCGGCAGTAGGCGGTCTCTTATGAGGTTATTTAGGTTTTTCTCCAACGCAAAATGGTAGGAAGCACCTCCCGCCTTTTTGCTTTCTTTTCTAAACTCAAGAGTTGCTGGGATGAAGGATGCAAAGGGGGAAAAAAATATATATATATATAATCACCCAAAAAAACTTGGCAAGCGAGTCCATAGCAACGCAGCCCTGGTTGCTTGGCAACCTGACAAAACCCGGCTTGTGTAATGCCTATATTAGGGGATGCAACGAGAAAGTAGGGAGAGGATGCTGCCCTCCAAAATTAGGGCGAGAAGGAAGCAGTCATTTGATCCAATTACGTGGAATGGAGCCAACTTTGGATAGAATAGAATCCATTCTTCCAACTTTTCGTCTTTGGCTTCGGTTTTTCTGCGCTTCAGTGCCAGGAGAACTTAAAACAGGTGAAGCGCTTCTCTGCACAAAGATGCTGTGACATGCCCCTTTTCCGAATTGGCTTTTCGCCTGTCATATCTGCTAAAAGAACAAAAATAACATCTGATCGGGGGAAAAGACATTTTTAAAAAGAAAGAAAGCCCTCAATGTAAGATGGAGCCAGGATTTGTGGGCACGGCAATTTGTGGGTACAGTGGGTTGTGTTATAACCGTGACCCGTCAAAACCGCGGTAGACAAAACCGCGCTCGACGAAAGCGCGTACCTGACGTCATCAGCAGCACGACGAAAAAAATTAAAAATAAATTAAATTGAAATTAAAATAAAATTAAAGCAAGCCGATTCACATAAAGGTAAGGGTTAGGTTTAGGGTTAGGTTTAGGGTTACGTTAAGCGTTAGGGTTAGGTTTAGCGTTAGGTTAAGGGTTAGCGTTAGGTTTAGCGTTAGGTTAAGGGTTAGGTTTAGGTTTAGGTTTAGGGTTAGGTTAAGGGTTAGGTTTAGGGTTAGGTTTAGGGTTAGGTTTAGGGTTAGGTTTAGGGTTAGGTTTAGCGTTAGGTTAAGGGTTAGCGTTAGGTTTAGCGTTAGGTTAAGGGTTAGGGTTAGGTTAAGGGTTAGGTTTAGGTTTAGGGTTAGGTTAAGGGTTAGGTTTAGGGTTAGGTTTAGGGTTAGGTTTAGGGTTAGGTTTAGGGTTAGGTTTGGGGGGGGTTAGGGTAAGGTTTTCGCTTTAATTTTAAATTTACCGCTCACAGCGCAATGTTTTCGTCGTGCTGTGATGATGTCACGTACGCGCTTTCGTCGAGCGCGCTTTTGTCTACCGCGGTTTTGTGGTGGAACCGTTACAACCCACAGTCTTCCCCTTCCTTGTGTTTTATTTTATTAGATTTTTACCCACCTTTATTACTTTATAAGTAACTCAAGGTGGCAAACACACCTAATGCTCCTTCCTCCTCCTCCTATTTGCCCCATATAACAACAATCCTGTGAGGTGGTTTGAGCTGAGAGAGAGAGAGTGTGATTGGCTCAAAGTCACCTAGCTGGCTTTCATGCCTGACGCAGAACCCAGCTCTCACCGTCTCCTGTTTCCTAGACCAACATCAATACATTGCTACCCATTCTTTGCCAGACTGGCAATTTTCAAACATGTTACACAGACCAACATGTGGCCAAGTTAAGGGACTACTTGCATGAATCGTAAGATAAAATGGGACATTGATAGCAAACCAATGATTTATATCTGGAATCAAGGCACAAAATACAATTGGGTTGATTTAAACTACCACATTTTCCCGAAAATAAGACCCAGCTGATTTTTAGAGCATGCGTCAAATATAAGCCCTACCCCCAAAATAAGCCATAGTGAAGGGCAGTGACGTGCGGTGAGGTTTATGGCTGGTGAGGCAGTCCTTTCCCCCGACATCCCAATGTCTAAAGCGCTTTCCTTCTTTCGCCTGAGGTCAGGCTGGGCTAGTTGCTGCCAGAGTCCCCAATGGATGACTCTGCTTAATTGTTTAAAAAAGCCTCTTAAAAAGCGCCCTCTACAGGAGGAGACGAGAGAACCACGTGCCTCATCTACATAAGGAATTTTTCGGCTTTTAACCCTTGCTTAACTCTGCTCGAGTGATCATGAAGTCAGACTAGATGAGGCACGTGGTTCTCCCGCCTCCTCCTGTAGAGGGCGCTTTTTTAGAGGCTTTTTTAAACAGTTAAGCACTAAGCAGAGTCATCCACTGTGACTCTGGCAGCAACTAGCTCAGCCTTTTTCCTTTTACATTTTTTTTTCTTTTCATGATGACAGTGGTGAGGCTCTGCCTCTCCTGCCTCCCCTGACTGCACGTCACTGGTGAAGGGGGGGCATAGCCAGCACAGGAGGCGGTGAGTGTGCACATACTGACAGTATTCAGCAGCAGCCACAGCCCGCTTAGCAGAGGTGAGCCGATTACCTGCCCAAGGAACAGATGCAGGCAATCTCAATGTGTTGTACGGGCCAAGGGAGGGCCAAGAGTCAGTGGGCCAGAATGGCGGGCCACAGCTCTGGCTCATTGACTCTTGATTTTCCCATGGCCTGTGCAGTGCGTCCAGGTCACCTCCCCCCTGTCCCCCCCTGTGCCTCTGCCTCCATCTGCTTCTTGGACCCTGACCAAGAGTGCCCTGACCAAGGGACTGGCAGACTGCAGCTGCTGCCAGATACCGTTGGTCCCCACCAGTGGTGGGTTTCAAAAATTGTTCGAACCTACTCTGTGGGTGTGGCCTCCTTTGTGGGAGTGGCTTGACGCCCATGTGACTGGATGGGAGTGGCTTGCCGCCCATGTGACCGGATATGAAGATGCCGACGACACTTGTCAGAACCACCTTAAATTACCCCACACACAGCACTGGCATGCATAAGAATATGGTGTAAACTTGTTTTTTAAAAGGCATCTTTGGTTTGCATTAAAACAACTTCAACACACGCAATGTTCTGATTGCACCACAAACGCAGTAGTCATCCTTACCTTTCACAGAGGCACTGAGGTTTATAAATATGAGCATGATAGTGTAGAATAATCATATCCAAGGACCAGTGGTGGGTTTCAAAAACATTTTGGAACCTCTTCTGTAGGTGTGGCCTGCTTTCCGGGTCCACTGGTGGAACCTCTTCTAACCGGTTCGGTAGATTTGACGAACCGGTTCTACCGAATAGGTACGAACTGGTAGGAACCCACCTCTGGTCCCCATGTGCTTGCTGCCTCTTGTGCACGTGCTGGGGGTGGGGCCCCCAGCCAGACTGGTCACCCTGAAATCGTGTTTCCCCCCCCAAAAAACCTTAGTGCTTATTTTGGACCCCCCCCCCAAAATATAAGATCGGGTCTTATTTTTGGAGAAACATGTAGTTTGTCTTGAGTCATATTGCTTATAACGACCAGCTGCAAGAAGTATTTTAATAGGCTTGTCCTATGCCCTTGAGCCAAGGCATCAGTCGTTAACAGATACATAGAAGGAATGTTAATATTTCATTTGCTTATCCCACATTTATTTCTCTTCTCCCATAGGAACTCATTTGAGTTGATCAGGAGCCTCATTTTGAATTGGGGATTCAGCCTTCTGCCTTGGATCCAACCATCTAACCATGCTGTGTTCTTTATTAAGCACGATTGTTTTCAGTTGTGCTAAAGGCAAAACCATCTCAGATTGCAAAATAACCACCGCAGTGTTTTGCCGTTTCAAAGCTATAATACAAGCAGCAACAATTCTTGGGCGATGAAGAGAGTTATGTAAAATAGAAAAAAATAAATAAATGACAGCCTCAGGGGAAATAAGCAGAGTACTTTCTAGAGCAGCGTTTTTCAACCTTGGCAGTATTAAGATATATGGCATTCACCAGCCAGCAAGTTAAAACGTTGGTTCAAAGCGTCGGCTATAGCAAATGTTCATTCAGCATCCATTCTGATTGGGGGGACTGCATGCAGTGTTGATGGAGGGAGCTGGCTCGTGGCACGACAAAACCGCGCTCGACTAAGCCGCGCCCAATTAAACCGCGTCGCTGACGTCATCAACAGGGCGACAACAGCGAGCGCGGAGAAAGAAGGGCGCTTTAAATAGCGCTTTGAAAGCAAGCCGATTCAACTTAAGGTAAGGGTTAGGTTTAGGGTTAGCTTTAGGGTTAGCTTTAGGGTTAGGTTAAGGGTTAGGTTTAGGGTTAGGTTTAGGATTAGGTTTAGGGGGGTTAGGTTTAGGTTTAGGGGTTAATTTTAGGTTTAGCGTTTACAGTGTGCTTCTGTCTCCGCGCTGTTGTCGCCCTGTTGATGATGTCAGCTACGCAGTTTCGTCGAGCGTGGTTTAGTCGAACGCGGTTTTGTGGTGGAACCGAGCTGGCTATGCACCAGCTTTGTAATATTCCCTGCAACCAAAAGGTAAACTTCTAATAAGCGTCTCTTTCCTTTGCAGGTATTTTTGATAGAATATACGGGCCCGTTGTTCATCTATTTTGTGTTTTATCTCCGTATGCCTTTTATCTATGGCCAGGATGACAGATTTTCTTCAGGCCGACATCCAGTAGTTAAGTGAGTCTCACTTCTAGGCTGGAGGTGTTTAATTTGGGGGCATCACAGCTTTATGCCAAAATGTCTTGCCCGATTTGTCTTTTTAGTTTTCTGAAACGCTTTTATCTTGCTGTTTCTAGCTTGGCATGTATCTGCCATTCTTTCCACTACATCAAAAGGTTGATTGAAACAATATTTGTTCATCGGTTCTCCCATGGGACTATGCCACTGAGGAATATTGTTAAGGTAAATTGTCACAAAATCTACTTGCAGCCCTTAAGTGCAATCTAATCTGGCCACTCCCTATAGGAGCCCAGTTTGTGATAACAACTTTGGGCCACAATGATGCTCTTCAAAGTGAGGAACTGTTCTCTGTTAGGATTTAACATCCGCTACTGAAATCTGCCATTCCGAATTATTGCTGCAAACCATGGGACTGCGATATCGGATCTTTTTTATTCTAGCCAAGTGGGAACATGCTCCTTGAGAGTGGATTTCTTCCTAGGTCATGCTCTCCTGTTAAAACTGTTGAGTCAGTGGGTTTCTTAGAATTACAGCTGACGTTGGCCTGCAGCTAACTTCACAATAGCAAGGTATATTTTACAGATTTTTTTTTAATGCACTCCTAGACTTCAGCTCCATCAGCAAAACCAAGGGAATTTCGGATTCATTAAAATGTTGCTAGCTTGCAACTATTCTTTTATAGAAAAATTTTGGACTTGGGACTATTTGCAAAATGTAACTTTGATGCGCCTTCTCCAGGGACGGAACCATTCCAAATGTTCGTGGGAGATTGATTTGAAATCCATTGCTATGTTAAAAATTAGCAATAGCAATAGCAGTTAGACTTATATACCTCTTCATAGGGCTTTCAGCCCTCTCTAAGGGGTTTACAGAGTCAGCATATTGCCCCCAACAACAATCCGGGTCCTCATTTTACCCACCTTGGAAGGATGGAAGGCTGAGTCAACCCTGAGCCGGTGAGATTTGAACCGCTGAACTGCTGAACTAGCAGTCAGCTGAAGTGGCCTGCAGTACTGCACTCTACCCACTGCGCCACCTCGGCCCTTAAATTCTCAAAGGAGGAAATAAAAGTACATTAGATTGAAAATGAGGCTAAAATCTATCCCCCCTCTCTCTCGCCCTGCCTCCCTCTCTCTCTGTTACCCTGAGCCAAAATAGATGTTTCTGAATTTATAATTTGATCCTTAAATTAAGCTCTTCTGGAGGTATTGCAGTGGTGGGATTCAGCCAGTTCGCACCTATTCGGGAGAACCGGTTGGAAACTTTCTAAGCAGTTCGGAGAACCAATTGTTGGAAGAAATCTCCTTTTGTTTTTTCCCCACTTTACAGGGCTAATCCTGTAAGGAAGGCAGGAAGGAAACATTCTGGTGTAGTTTCTAGCCTAATCTTTATTGCCCTGCTTACAGAAACTGTCTCTCCAGTTAACCCTTATTACCATTGTAACAACTAATCTGAAGTGCCCATCGACCTGAGTGACATTTTCTTGGCCACGCCCACATGATCACATGACCACCGAGCCCCACCTACCCAGCTGGTCATTAGGGCAGGGAACTGGTTGGTAAATTATTTGAATCCCACCACTGAGGTATTGAATGATTTAAGAAGAACAATGTAGCTAATAAATGTAGTTTAAAAAAAAAATTAATAATGGTGGGGTGTGGTTTTCTGTATTATTTTGTTTTTGCATTTCACATTTTATATGTAGAACATTAATTAGATCTGTATCTCATATTTCCTTCTGGGGTTCAGGAGGGAGTATATAGTAGATCTTTAATTTTTCTTATAACATCACATTGAGGATTGATTCAAATATGGGTATTATTCCAAAATCTAAGCCACTGTACCCTATTGATATAAACATTGCATTTTTAAAATGTATAATAGAGGGTCGTTGATTATTGTCATTCATGTGAATTTTTGACTTCTATGACTCCCCCCCCCCCGGATCTTTTTCTGTAGTGGGAGATGCACATAAAATAATAGTGTATTTGCTATCTCTGATATATATATATATATATATATATATATATATATATATATATATATATATGTATGTATGTATGTGTGTGTGTGTGTGTGTGTGTGTGTGTGTGTGTGTGTGTGTGTGTGTGTGTGTGTGTGTATGTGTATGTGTATGTGTATGTGTATGTATGTATGTATGTATGTATGTATACATGTATACATGTGTGTATATGTGTGTATATGTGTGTGTGTATATATATATATATATATATATGTATATGTATATGTATATGTATATGTATATGTATATGTATATGTATATGTATATGTATATGTATATGTATATGTATATGTATATGTATATGTATATGTATATGTATATGTATATGTATATGTATATGTATATGTATATGTATATGTATATGTTTTTGTTGTATTTGTGCTGATAAATAAATAAAGGGAGACTAGTATAGATCTATTTCAAGCTATTTAGCTCTCATCAGCTAGCCATACCCTTACTGGGATTTGAACCTGGGCTATATTACATACTAGGCAGACTTCTTAGCCATTAGGTCACAAAAAATGGATAACGGATAAGAGCCTGTGGCCTAATGGCTAAGAAGTCTGCCTAGTATGTAATATAGCCCAGGTTCAAATCCCAGTAAGGGTATAGCTAGCTGATGAGAGCTAAATAGCTTGAAATAGATCTATACTAGTCTCCCTTTATTTATTTATCAGCACAAACACAAAAAAAAACACATATATATATATATATATAATACCCAGATCGGATCACCTTATTTGTAAATAGTTGCTAATTTCCACTTGGTTTTTTATATAGAGTGGGGGGATGGGCATACCGTTCAAAATTAAAAATCTGGTGCCCTAGCAAAGACGTAATAATCCTTTAGAGCTTTAAGTGCTCTTAGCAGGTAGTTGTTCTCATTATGATTTTTGTTTCCTAACGCTGCATCTGAAGAACAAACTATTCAGTGGCAGCTGGCCAGTTCTTTCATTGGTTCTTTCAATCTCCGCTAAAACAAAGACCACTTACCGTAGAAGCTGTTGCTATTTGATCCGGATTATGTTCTTGAGATCAAACACGTGCTTTGGCTTGAATCTGGTTGTTTGCATTAATTAGAGCATTGCCTGCTGTATTTTGTTCAATGCAAGAGGCAGTTTTTAACACACGTTTCTCTGCCACTGGAGAACATCGGGATGAATGAGGACAAACGTAGCTATTCTCCAGGGATGGCCTTTTTCTGGCAGTTCAGATTATGCCTCAGAAGCACATGAATGCCCTTTTAATTTCTGCCTAATTAACACGGTGAACAAAATTCTCTCGCTCTTTCTCCCTCTGTGGTCTGGAGTTACGTAGCATTTACAGGCAATACTATTTGCAGGAACACCCAGATTCTTCTATTAAGGCCCATTAGCTCCAGCAGGAGAGGCATAGCTATGGGTCCTGTCAATCAAGAATGTCAACTTGTGAGACCTGGGGGAGAAGGGCTTGTTTTTCTGTTGCTATTTTGCCCTTTGGAACACCATTTCTCTTAAGATTAGGTGGCCCTGACCCTTCTGGTTTTTGGGAAGGCTTTCAAGATATGGATCTGTTCCAAAACATGGATTGTTAGAGCCTGTACAGCTGGGGTGATCAAACTCGTGGGGCGTGGGCTGCATGCGTCACACGCTGGCCATGCTCACGGCAGTTTAGCAAAGGGGGGGGGAGTCACAATACATCATGTGACAATCAAAGGTGGTATTCAGCCGGTTTGGACCTGTTTGCCCAAACCGGTAGTGGAAATTGTGGGTGGGCCTACCCACCCACCCCCTGCTCTATGCCGTCCTCATGGGTGCACTCACATTTGCGAACCGGTAGGGAAAGTGTTGTGGCCCAGCAGGAGCCGTTGGAGCTGCCACCAGACTCCGACAGCGAGGGGCCCTATGAGTTGGCTCTGGAGGATGTGGAGGACCCTGGACAGGGTTCCGACTCTGAGAAGGGCGCAGAGAGGCTGGTTGGCCACCAGGAGCCTCTTGAGCCTTGGACCAGTGGGGAGGAGACAAGGGAGTGAGATCCAGACATCATGCATTGGAGCAGTGGGGAGGAGACAAGGGAGTTGGTCCTGGATGCCCGGCTAATAGGCGTAAAGAACAGTTACACAGTTACAGGAGATAATTGGACTCAGCTGGTGGTAATTAGGCTCCTCTCAAGACTATAAAAGGAATGATTGTGCACACGCCTGTTGCAGGAGTCAACGTATTCACTAGAGCTGGAGAACTCTTGTAGCTGGCTTGGCAGGCTGGATTGCTGCCAAGGTTAGTCTGTGCTGGATTGCTGCCAAGGTCTTGTCTGTGTGTTAATTAATCCTTGAAGTATCTTTGTCTCGGCGTGCTTTTGTGTAGGACAAGGGGTGTCAGAACAGGAAAGTAAGTGAATACCACCCTTGGTGACAATGCTGTGATGACTTGAGTTTGACACCGCTGCTATAAGGTAATTGTTATCTTCCTGGATTGGTTTGGCTGTTGTCTGTTTAATATTGCATGGTTTGTATTTTTTAAATGTTCTCCACTGCCTATAGCAAAGAAATAAACAAGTAAGGACCTTTACTATTTCTCCCCTCCATTTATTTTATTTTTTTAATACACAACTCAAGGCAGCGAACATATTTCAGCAAGTACTTTAAGGATGCATTTGGCTACAGTTCCATTCAGCTCCAGTCAACAAGCAAATTATCTGGGCTGGTTCAGGATGTGAGGCCTGTAATCAAACTTCTAGATCAGCATTTCTCAAGCTTGCTGTCTGGGGAATTCTGGGAATTGAAGTCCACACATCTTAAAGTTGAGAAACCCTTATCTAGACAACACTTTGGAGGAGGCTGGAACAAAGTAAGAAGACAAACGGAATGATTTAAGAGAAGGATGGTTGGAAAGGGCTTCCACAACATCTGATAGAAGTGGAGTATTTTCTGTTACTGTATAGAGCAGACTTAGGAATTGCAAAGTGTAGTGTAGTAGAATTTAAAAGTGGAAAAATGGCAGTGTAAGACAATGGCCGGTTAAAAGTGACATTATAAATGTGCTATTACCTATTTTCATCTTCTGATATGAAGAGGTGAGGAAAATTAACAGTTTTTTTTCTAAAATATGAGGAGGCAGAAATTTTTCAGGTACAATTCATTTCACAGTAAACTTCACATTTTGGATTGATGGTAGCCATCACCAAATAGCTTTTTAATGGGGCTTCTATTATTAGTAATTAGTCATCAGCAGTGTCGGTGATTGGGGGTGGGGGGGGAAGGCAGTGGGGCTCAAAACGAAGAAAGCCGTGTTGCAATGCAAACTTCGCTTTCCATCTCTGTTGCAGAATCACTCATGCCTAAAAGCGGGTGGGGAGAGAGAGAGAGAGAAAGAGAGTCTTTGTGGTGTAAAAAAGTTAACACACAACTTTTTCATTTTCCAAAGTCTCCTCTTATTCATTGCAGGAAGGAAGATTTCCTGCAAATATAACATTTTTCTAGATTGTGTTATTTTCCTTTGAAGTCACTGAAGTTCTTTTTGTTAATTGTCTGTGTATCAACCGTATTATAAGAGGCAAGCATTTTAGATGTTAGATTTTTGTTTGATTGGAAGAAGAGGGCAGTGTTATAAAAATGGGACACAAGGTCAGTAAGTTGTTTCGGCTTGTGTTGGATTATGGGTTGGCAGTTTTTAATCAGCTGCACTCTAACACAAGATTCCTTTGTAGGCACAATTACAATGTGGACGCTGAGCTTTTAAGCTCTTTACAGTTGGGTATTGGTACTTAAATTGCCTACTGGTATTTAAACTATCTGCTACTCATTTCATCCACGCATTCCACTTTCAAGGCACAATCTTGTGGCCCCTGAACTATTGAACCTAAATTCTTTCCTACCTGCTTCTAAAGTGAAATTTCATGGTGTCAGAAGATTCTAAAAGAGGCAGATGGAGCAGAGGATCTGCCCTCATGTCAAACCTGCACTCCATAGTTGCCTGGTGTGGCCCAGCAGGAGCCATTGGAGCTGCCACCAGACTCCAACAGCGAGGGGCCCTATGAGTCGGCTCTGGAGGATGTGGAGGACCCTGGACAGGGTTCCGATTCCGAGCAGGGCGCAGAGAGGCTGGTTGGCCACCAGGAGGCGCCTGAGCCTTGGACCAGTGGTGAGGAGACAAGGGAGTGTGATCAGGACATCAGCAGTGGGGAGGAGCCAAGGGAGTTGTTCCTAGATGCCCGGCACCGGAGAGCTAATAAGCGTCAGGAACAGTTGCGCAGTTACAGGAGGTAATTGCACTCAGCTGGTGGTCATTAGGCTCCTCTCCAGACTATAAAAGGAATGCTTGTGCACACGCCCCTTTTGCGGAAGTCAACGCATGAACTAATGTTGGAGAACAGTACTGTGAGCCTGGCAGGCTGGATTGCTGCCGAGGCTTATCTGTGTTGGATAGCTGCCAAGGACCTGTCTGTCTGTTAATAAATCCCGTAACGTATCTTTGGCTTGGAGTGTGTTGGTGTGGGACGAGGGAGGGTCAGAGCAGTTGCCTTTACCTGCTTTCTCTCGCAGCTTTGCCAAACAATAACAGGAACAGTGGTGGAATTCACTTTTTTTTTTACTACTGGTTCTGTGAGCATGGCTTGGTGGCATGGCATGGCTTGGTGGGTTGGCAGGGGAAGGATATTGTAAAATCTCCATTCCCACCCACTCCAGGGGACTGCAAAATTCTCATTTCCTCCCAATCAGTTGGGACTCAGGAGGCAGAGAATAGATGGGGGCAGGACCAGCCAGAGGTGGTATTTACCAGTTCTCTGAATTACCAGAATTTCTGCTATGGGTTCTCCAGAACTGATTAGAACCTGCTGAATACCACCTCTGGACGGGAAGAGGATGGTGAGTTCCTAAGGGTGGAGGGAGGCTGTGGCATGTAAGTGAACCGTCTGTTGCCCGAGATACGTTATCTAACAAGGCCAAGTGATGAAGAATGTTTTGACCGAAGCAGACAGTTTTTCCCAAAGCAAAAGCATTGAACGCAATTGGTAAACGATGAACTCCGGGTGGCCCGGAAGGGGAAAAGGGGAATTACCTATGTGGGTTTTCACAGGAAAATCCCAGAACTGACTTTGCTTATACTATGCCTAGATGTATTTTTCAGGAAACCTACACTCTTGGTTTAATTTAAAGAACCAGGAATTTCTTTTGTTGAATGTGCCAAAAGGGATGGTTGATACCTCAGTATATCTTTAGATACCAAGAAAATTAAGAACCCAGAAACTGATTTAAGTTTATCCTGTTCCACAGAAGGATTTTTGCTTGTTTACACAAACTCACAGATCCCTTTATATCGTGCTAGCTGAATTGCTATCAAGTCTGTGCTTCAAAACGAAACACCTTCACACAAGTTTTAGGTTTCATCCACCCATCGATATCCATAGCTCCTATTGCTATTTTTAAAATAAAAAGGACAAAATTAGTGTCATATCACAACACCCCCAATCCCCTCTTCTTTTGGACCTTTATTCAATGCCACAGATAAATGGATGGGGTTTACAACACAATGCTGTTTTTTTTTGGACAGATCTCTTTAATCTGTATCCACCTACAGCACTTCTTCAACTTGTCTTAGTGAAATGCTAGAAGATCCTGATTCTTGAATTTAACAGTGCAGCTATTTATAGATTAAACACTAGCATAGGTTGATTTTGTCTGAAATAAGATGTATGAAATAGTATTAATTTGCTTGAGGGATTTAAAGTCTATAATTACGCTGAATAAAATTGCCCTACTTGCCATCATAAATTTGAGAAGTTTGTGCCTCTAAAATATTCTGTATTAAAAATTTACCAAACGGGGGATCGTATTTAGTAAGCTCACTTCCAGAATGTTATAAATACTGTATGTCTATTACAGAAAGGTCTATATTTTTAAAAAGTGCTACAAGGAATGTGAGATAAGTGTTTTTAAACATTTAAACAGCATTTACTGTTTTTAAAAAAATCTCTTTCTTTTAAATCTTCTCATATAAACTATTTTTGGTAGCATTAATAGTGTAAATTGTTAGGAAATAATAATAAACTGATTTTTTTTTTGTAGACTAAGTCATAGGGGAAGCATAATTTGTTTCTTTGCACTTCATTTAAATCTTGTTATATAAACTATTTTTGGTAGCATTAATACTGCAAATTGTTAGGAAATTATAATAAACTGACATTTTTGTAGACTGGGAGCCATGTGGAAAGCATAATTTGTTTCTTTGCTCTTCATTCACAAATATTTATTTATTTCTAAGGAACAAAGTAATGGGAAAGTTCTGAATTACATTTGAACCAACTGGGGAAAAAGTCAGACTGTTATAATGGAGGAAACATAATTTCCCCGTATTTTGTTAAAATAACTGGAGAACTAATTCTTCTTTGAATATGTAGTACCTGCTCACATTCTGTTTATATACGTTAGCATTAGGCAAATAATTTACTTGAGTGCACATGCACTATATTTTCTGTAGACCTCTTTAATATAAAAAATTAACAAAAATATAAATGACTTGTTTTACAGAATTGTTTCTATTACTGGGGATTTGCTGCGTGGCTTGCTTTTTATATCAATCATCCTCTTTACACGCCACCATGTAAGTAGCAAAAAAAAAAAAAAAAAAGGAAAAATAATTTGAATGTTTCATTCAGCTGAACCTTCATAAATATTTTCTTCTGCAGATTATGGACTAAAACAAGTTAATTTTGCTCTGATCATGTTCCTGGTAAGTATATTGCAAATTTAAATATATATATAGTAAGAAACATTTGTAATTGTTATTGTCACATTGAGCAATTTTTCATTGCAATTTTATTGTCCCATTTAGTCAGTATGATTTAGTGGTGGGATTCAGCCAGTTTGCACCTATTCGGGAGAACCGGTTGGTAACTTTCTAAATAGTTCAGAGAACTGATTGTTGGAAGAAATCTCCTTTTGTTTTTTTCCACTTTACAGGGCTAATCCTGTAAGGAAGGCAGGAAGGAAACATTCTGGAGTTGTTTCTAGCCTAATCTTTATTGACCTGCTTACAGAAACTACCTCTCCGGTTAACCCTTATTGCATTGTAACAGCTAAGACGAAGCGCCCATCGACCTGAGTGACCTTGAATTGGCCATGCCCACTTGGTCACATGACCACTAAGCCACGCCTACCCCACCTGGTCATTAGGACAGAGAACCGGTTGCTAAATTATTTGAATCCCACCACTGGTATGATCCTAGCATAATATTGGCATGTTGGTGTGATGAATCTAGAATCTTGCCAGTAACAGACCAGTAGTGAGCCAGTTTGGGGTAGTGGCCAAGGCATCAGGCTTGAATCCAGGAGACTGTGAGTTCTAGTCCTGTCTTAGGCTCAAGGCCAGCTGGATGACCTTGAGCCAGCCACTTGCTCTCAGCTCTAGGAATAAGATAACAAGGCCACTTCCAAATCTTGCCAAGAATACTGCAATTTTCACCCGCACTCAACAGTCTCAACACAGTAGACCAGAAACTGAAGCCAAAGACATTCTCATTTCTCTGTCTTCTTTTTTCTTTTGATTTTCTTTTATTCTCATTGCAGCCAATAGCAGAAAGTATATTTAAGGCAGTTTCAAAGGGTTCACCGACAAAAGGGCGAATGACAAAACCGCGCCCGACTAAACTGCGGTGACAAAACCGTGAGTTCTAAAGCGCTCCGACGAATGAGCGCTGAATCGCGCCGACAACAGCGCGGTGACAGAAGCGTGCTGTAAAACGAAACCTAACCCTAAACCTAAACCTAACCCTAAACGTAACACTAACCCTAACCTTAAATGTAACGCTAACCCTAACCCTAAACGTAACGCTAACCCTAAACCTAAACCTAACCCTAACCCTAAACCTAATCCTAAACCTAACCCTAAACCTAACCCTTAACCTAACCCTAACCCTAACTCTAACCCTTAACTTAACCCTAACCCTAAACCTAACCCTTACCTTAAGTTGAATCGGCTTTCTTTCAAAGCGCTATTTAAAGCGTCCTTCTTTCTCCGCGCTGACTGTTGTCGCTGCGTTGATGACGTCAGCGACGCGGTTTAGTCGGGCGTGGTTTAGACGTTCGCCCTTTTGACGGGTCATGGTTTTTTATACTACTGGCAGCTTCCTGAACTAATTTACACTAATTGGTATGTGATCAGAATATTTTGGCAGAAACGAGACTCAGAACCTAGTATGTGGTTTTAGCACGGCTATTTGAGTCCTATCTTTTCATTTAGAAGAAAATTATCATGGTCAGATATATCTTTTAGCAGGATATTTATTTAGTTGTTTTTTTTTTAGCTCAACTCCCTATTGATCCCTATTGATTCTGTGATGTGCATGTTTTTATCATGATCCTCAATTATGTGTTATGCCTTTGATTTTGTTGGGTTACTATCAGTGGTGGGTTTCAAATTTTTTTTGAACCGACTCTGTGGGTGTGGCCTCCTTTGTGGGAGTGGCTTGCCGGCCATGTGACCTGGTGGGAATGGCTTTCTGGCCATGTGTTTTTTCTCTCTCTCTCTCTCTCTCTCTCTCTCTCTCTCTCTCTCTCTCTCCTTCCTTTTGTCTCTCTGTCCCTTTTTCCTTTTTCCTTTCATCTTTCACTTTTTCTTCTTTCTTTCTTTCTTTCTTTCTTTCTTTCTTTCTTTCTTTCTTTCTTTCTTTCTTCCTCTTTCTCTCTTCCTCTTTCTCTCTCTCCCTCTGTGTGTGTGTGTGTGTCAGTGGTGGGTTTCAAAAAATGTTCGAACCTACTCTGTGGGTGTGGCCTCCTTTGTGGGAGTGGCTTGCCGGCCATGTGACCTGGTGGGAGTGGCTTGCCGGCCATGTGTTTTCTCTCTCTCTCTCTCTCTCTCTCTCTCTCTCTCTCTCTCTCTCTCTCTCTCTTTCTCTTTCCTTCCTTTTGTCTCTCTGTCCCTTTTTCCTTTTTTTCTTTCATCTCTCTCTCACTTTTTCTTTCTTTTTTCTTTTTTTCTTCCTTTCTTCCTTTCTTTCTCTTTCTCTCTCTCTCTCTCTCTCTCTCTCTCTCTCTCTCTCTCTCTCTCTCTCTCTGTGTGTGTGTGTGTGTGTCAGTGGTGGGTTTCAAAATTTTTTGGAACCTCTTCTGTAGGTGTGGCCTGCTTTCCGGGTCCACTGGTGGAACCTCTTCTAACCGGTTCGGTAGATTTGACGAACCGGTTCTACCGAATGGGTGCGAACTGGTAGGAACCCATCTCTGGTTATTGTGTACTGTATTTATAATGTTGTAAGGCTATAATTTATAAGGCTGTCCTTCTCATAAATTGCATAAAAGGGCAGCCTTATAAATCTTTCGAATCAAGAAAATAAATATGCGTTCAAAGTGTTAGCATAACAGGCTTAAAGCGAAAAACGGAGTGGTTTCTTGCCATATCTTAGCTGCACAACACAAAGCAATATGGATTATGGGCTTGTGGCTAGTAACTTGACTATTTGCAATCATTGTTCGCAATTACCTTACCCTTTTAGAATGTTCAAAGGAAGAAACTTTATTTAAAATTAGTTAAATACGCACATTTTAAGATTTTCCAAATAAGGGCAGTAGAAGCATTTTCCTTCAGTGTCAATGAACAATGCATTGTTCTTAAAGCAATGAGGGGTTTCATTTTTATGCGGAAACACAAAAGCTTCAATGTGTTTACTAGAGGAATCATCTGGGTGCTTCCCACAGGAATGCACAATTTCAGGGCCCAGCTGTCAAGAGGAGCGGTTGAGATACAGCACAGAGGTTGACAGAGCTAGCAAAATAACTCTTGCTCAGATTTTGAATAGCTATCTGAGCTGAATCCCCGGAGGCCTTGCTAATTTACATGCTCTTAAGATGAATCGGTCTTTGCACAGATAAATCAAATCTGAACTTCTTGTCTTGGCAGTTTGGGGAAAGACCTAGTGGAAGCGCTGTCATCTAAATCAAATGTTTCTAATAACTTGTAACAATTGGAGCTTTGCAGGTAGTCCTCAACGTATGACCATCCAAAGCCATAACTGCGTTGAAAAAAAAGTGACTTACGGTTGATCCTTGCCCTTAAAACTGATGCAGTGTTCCTGTGGTCCACTATCAAAATTTGGGAGCCTGGCAATTGACAGCTAAAATGCACTGATGCCATGTGATAGTCAGTTGCAAACTTCCCATGGCAAAAAAGGTGGTAAAATCAGGCATAATTCACTTTGTGACCACACTGCTTCATGACAGAGGTTCCAGGCCCGATTGTGTTATAAGTCAAGGACTTACCTGTATTTGAAGATGTGTCAAAAAAGCTGTAAGACCATGCAGTCCAGAGGTACCATGGTGTAAACAGAAATTAGATTTCGCTTTTAAAACAGGACAAAACAGATGAGATTTTTAAGATATTCTTCCCTATTTAGTATTTATTTTTTTTAGCAATAGCAATAGCAGTAGACTTATATACCGCTTCATAGGCCTTTCAGGCCTCTCTATGCGGTTTACAGAGTCAGCATATCGCCCCCAACAACAATCCGGGTCCTCATTTTACCCACCTCGGAAGGATGGAAGGCTGAGTCAACCCTGAGCCGGTGAGATTTGAACCGCTGAACTGCTGATCTAGCAGTAGCCTGCAGTGCTGCATTTAACCACTGCGTATTTTATTGGTCTTATATGCTGCCCACTCCCGAAGGACTCCGGGCGGCTTACAATAAACAAAGGGAGGGGATAAATAGACAAATAGACAAACAACAATTTAAAATACACAACATTCATAGTTCCCGTGGGGCTGGCTATTTCAACAGCCCCCCCCAGCCTGCCTGAACAGCCAGATCTTCGTGGCTTTGTGGAAGGCTAATCAGTTTCTTTCAGATGTGAGTGAATTCACTCTCAGTAAAAGAGCCCAATCTATCTGAAGTGGACCAAATGGGTCTGTATGAGAACTAGCTCTGTCGAATTAGGAATATATATATATATATATACCGAGAGCAGGGGTGGGTTTCAACTGGTTCGCGGCGGTCCCCGCGAACCGGTTGGTCGGCGAACCTGGAAGTGAGTAACTTCCGGGAACGGCGAAGGGCCCACCCGCCCGCCCGCGCTCCTTACCCGGTTTTGACGAGTTCGGCGCTTCCACGCATGCGCAGGACGCATACAGCGCCTGCGCGATCCTCCAGGAGCAGCTGGAGCATCGCACAGACGCTAGTACGCATGGGTGCACTGCGCGCGTGCACGAGGACGCCGCCGGCCCCGTTCCAACCGAACCGGTTGGAACGGGGCGAGAAACCCATCCCTGACCGAGAGCCCTCCTCTCTATTTAAACTACCTTTTCTTTCATTGTCTCTATTTTCATCCACTTTCTCATTCTCTCTCATTGCAGACATGTGAAGCTGGAAACTTTTCTATCCATATTACCCTTAGTAGTCTGAGAAGAGATGGAAAAAGCTGAGTGTTTTGCTTCTAATTAAATACTGTTAAGGTTACTGTTGACTTGCATTTATATTGAATAAATATATAGGTGAATGTGGGGCATCTTACAAAGAGCCTCTTCCATGAAGCTGGCTGATCTTCTGCCCCAGTTATTGGGTGGGGGGAGAAGGATTTCTCCTTTTTTTCTTTCTGATTGAGCTATCTTTGATCAATGTACTATCATTATAGATAGCAATAGCAATAGCAGTTAGACTTATATACCACTTCATAGGGCTTTCAGCCCTCTCTAAGCGGTTTACAGAGTCAGCATATCGCCCCCACAGTCTGGGTCCTCATTTCACCCACCTCGGAAGGATGGAAGGCTGAGTCAACCTTGAGCCGGTGAGATTTGAACCGCCGAACTGCAAGTAACAGTCAGCTGAAGTAGCCTGCGGTGCTGCACTCTAACCACTCTGCCACCTCGGCTCCCAAATCCTCAACTTTGTTTAATGACGGTCATTAAGTTACAGCACTGAAAAATGTGGCTTATGACCATTTTTCACATGGATGGCCCATGGTCATGTGATCCAAAATCAGATGCTTGCCAATTGGTTCATATTTATGGCAGCGTCCCGGGGTCATGTGATCAACTTTGGCGCCCTTCTGACAAGCCACGTCGATGGGCAAGGCAGATTCATTTAACAACCAGATTGTTATACTTAACCGCAATGATTCACTTAACAACTGTGTGCAAGAAAAGTTGTAAAACGGGGCAAAAGTCACTTAACATCGTCTCACTTAGCAACGTAAATTTGGGGCTCAGCCGTAGTCGTAAGTCGAGGACGGCCTATATCGCTGGGCAGTTGTGAGACTCCCAGTGCCTAGAAACATAGGCATTTCTTTGAAATTGCTTCTCCTTCTTCAACTGCTTTAATCTAGAAGGATTGGCAGTGGTGGGTTTGTTGAAAGATAGATGCATTAATTTTAATTCTGTAAATACTCTAAAGTGCTTTGAGTATTGAAGTATTTCTGGTAGGGTACCTCAATGAAAAAAAGCAGGTGAACTACAAAATTATATTGGAATAATAATTGCATCCATGTTATTGGTGCTACCTTCCAAGCCTTCTGCTAAAAGAAATATTGGAGATATATATATATTTTTAAACCTACACAAAGCAGAGCAGGTAGTTTTAAATTTTTTGGATCTTTCAATTGATAGGATCCAAGACCTGTAAGATCCCTTATCCAACGAAGAATCCTTTCACGTGGCTATTTTATTTTGTGTCTTGCCCCAATTATACCTACGAGGTAAGCATTTTTAATATTGCAAAAATTTGGCTTTGCTTGATGTATGTATGCTTAATGCGTTGCTATAAGGACAGTAATTAAAACACTCGAAAGCTTGAACTGCACCTTTAAATATCTCCCCATTTTTGATAAACCACCGAATTCTGTACTTCACAGAACATGCTCGTAATACTACTTTAGAACGGAAACGAAGAGAAAAAATGAATGCAGAAACATAGCGTAAGGAATAGGTGAAATTGCCGTGACCCGTCAAAACCGCGGCCCACAAAAGCGCGCTCGACGAAGGCGCGCATTTGACGTCATCACAGCGTGACGAAAAAAATTAAAAATTGAAATAAAAATAAAATTAAAGCAAGCCGATTCACATAAAGGTAAGGGTTAGGTTTAGGTTTAGAGCGTTAGGGTTACGTTTAGCGTTAGGTTAAGGGTTAGTGTTAGGTTTAGCATTAGGTTAAGGGTTAGGTTTAGGGTTAGATTTAGGCTTAGGTTGAGGGTTAGGTTTAGGGTTAGGTTTGGGGGGGTTAGGGTAAGGTTTTCGCTTTATTTTTACATTTATCGATCACAGCGTGATGTTTTCATCGCGCTGTGATGACGTCACGTACGCGCTTTCGTCGAGCGCGATTTTGTCGTCCGCGGTTTTGTGGTGGAACCGAAATTGCTGCATAGTGTTTCTTGAAGTTGAGGGATTACCTCAGATTTACTACTGTTTCAAGGACACCGGAAAAAATGAACATCATTTTTTAAAAGAACTGCAAATGGAAAGACCTACTATAAATTATTAATAAATTAGAAATGTATAAATGGGAACGTTCGTGGAGAACAGATGATGCAGAAGCAGCTTAGACAAGTAGTTTTCTAATTTATTTTACCTGGGCCACTTGAATATATTTTAATACATCAAGCTATTTTAGCTTCAACACACATTTTTTATATAAACCTGTAAAGGGGAGGAGGTAAATTTGGACATACTAGGATATCTCTAGGTGATTTTTGCAAGGCTTTACGATTCCTAGTACTATAATGTAACAAAAATAACCCGAAATTCTCCACTTTGCTGTAGATTATATACCTAAAAAGATGTTTAGTATAATGATCGGAAGTGAATTTTTATGCAGAATGTATGGAGAGAAGAGCGGGAATTACTAATTTTAAAAAATAAATCATCAACATTTTATTATTTTAAAATTGCTTCCAGGAAGGGGAGTCCTAGCAAAACAATTAAAGCCATTCTGCTATTATTATGTTTCTGCTCCTTAACAAACATGATAAATTGAGGGGAAAAAGAGCATTCCAGGCAGGCAGTTGATATATTCACATTAGATCCACCTTGTGAAATTCTGATTGTGAGGCATGCCAATTGCAATTAAATTAAATTAATTGCAATTGCAATTAAATTGCAATTAAATTCTCAAAGCACTCTTTCTGTACGTCTTTTTACCATCATCTTCAATTAGTAGATGTCAGTTCGTTGTTTTTAAAGGCCCTACACATAGTAACTCTGCCTACTAATATTTAAGAAATGTATACCTTCTTTACTTTATCTTAATTAACTTAGGTGGGAAATGTCTTCATGCTCTTATTCAGAAGATCTTAAACCAGAAGTTCATATATGTAGCAACACATTTCCAATCTATCGGTTGTGTCTTCAATTAGTTGCATGTTTATGTTTTATTGCTTTTGTTTTACAAACTGATATTAAAAGTAGTTCTGTTTGATTATTTTAATATAAAGGGACTGGTTGCATTTAGCAATTTTAATCATGTGAAATAGTTCTAAATCTTCTTGGCCATTACAGCTGGGAACGTGGATTGGTTTTACTATCATGACTCAGTGCGTTCCAGGTGAATAGCATTCTTGGTTTTAAAATTTTGGGGTATTTATTCTCAATAGAATATTTTGTAACGTTAATGATCTTTCTTCTCTCTTGCAGTGGGATTGTTCACCTTGCTGTGTTTCATTCAGATGACAGTCTGGGCGAAGGATAAACACGGCACTTATATACGAGAGTTTAAGGACTACCCTAGTTTTAGAATGTCCATCATTCCTTTCTTATTATAAGAACAATGTGTTTTTTCCCCCCCTTTCTGAATTATAAGCAGCAAAATGGATGGGTGTCCGAGAAGAGCCAAGATATGAAAATAATTTAGATTGATCATTTCAGATGCATGTCAATACTGTGCTACAGTGAGAGGGGATCACAAGCAGGGGTGGGTTTCACGCGGTTCGCGGCGGTCCCCGCGAACCGGTTGGTCAGCGAACCCAGAAGTAAGTAACTTCCGGGAACGCCGAAGGATCCACCCGCCCGCCCGCGTTTCTTACCCAGTTTTGATGAGTTCTGCGCTTCCATGCATGCGCAGAACGCATACAGCGCCTGCGCGATCCTCCAGGAGCAGCTGGAGCATCGCACAGGCGCTAGTACGCATGCATGCACTGTGCGCGTGCACGAGGACGCCGCCGGCCCCGTTCCAACCGAACCGGTTGGAACGGGGCGAGAAACCCACCCCTGCTCACAAGTCACACTTCCCTTTTGACTCCTCTTCCCCCCTCCCCCAATCTTATTGCCTTAAGGGTCATGAAAAACATTCATATTTTATTGCAGTTTGATCTGCCAAGGTAATAGATAAGTAGATGCTTAGTTTTGATGCTTCTCTGGATTAAACTCGGAGAAGAAAAAACCGTGAGCATCCATTCCGCATCCAAAAGAGAAAACAAAGGTTGCATCTGGTATAAGATGCTTGCTATAGCAAGCAGTATAGACCATTTATATGGGAAATCTCTAGCCTACAGGCCTGATCTGGTTTATGGGGCCAGCATGTTAAAGCCTGGGGGCCTTGGCCTTAATCTAACCTGCACTGAAACCTGTCTCATTTCCCCCAAGGGCCCCCTCTCATTACTGCCCTGCTGATTGGAAGCACATCCAGCGCATGGCTTTCCCAGGGAATACTCACTTATAGACAGATCGCCTAAGAGTTGCCTTTTGCTTCCCCTCAAAATGGGGGACCTACAGCAACCCCAGCCAGGTTCTCCCTGTACTGCATTTCTTTTGATTAGGAAATGTGCGTGCTTGACATTGGCATCTGTTTCTGATCACAATGGCGCCATGAGTAACTTATCAAAATCTTCACTCTTGCATAATAACATCCCACAAAATACATAAGAGAACGAATTTACATTGTGAGACACATGTCTTCACCCTTGTTCTATTCTTTACAGATACCGATATTTACCGGACAATTACAAGAGCAACTTGTAGCGAACACATGGCAGAAAGTGTTCCATGAGATTTATGAGTCCCACTAGGACTCATAGGAGAACAGTACGTTTCCCCGATTCACCGACAAATGCGCGCCCAACAAAACCGCCGCAACAAAACGGCAAAATCGAAAGCGCGCCCACTAAAGCGCATCGACAAATGCGCGCCGACAAAAGCGCGCCATCGAAACAACGGTAACAACGTTAACAACCCTAATCCTAACCTAAAAACCCTAATCGCGGTTTTGTTGGGGCGGTTTTGTCGGCGCGCTTTCAACTTCGCCCGTTTTGTCACGGCGGTTTTGTCGGGCGCGCATTTGTCGGGTCACGATGTTTCCCCATTCCCATTCTGCATAGAAAAGGAGCGGAGTTTATTTTAAACCCGACTGCATCCTGGAATTATAACCCACTGGGCCAAAGGGATTCAGCCGAAGACTGGACCCAATTCCCAACTCTGCTTTAGAACATGGTACGCAGAACTAGAGTAGAATCCCAAGGGAAGGAAGCAGTCAAGACACTAAGGATAATTATCCGGTGCAGCCATCTGGCGACCCTACCAATAATCTATTCAGAATTGCTTATGATTGAGGTACAATTCAGCTTAGTAAAATAAATAGAAGCAGGTTTCTGTGGAGATTGCCTATCCAAATATCACTAATAAAAATATACCTTGGGTTGACAGCGATTAGGACCAGGTATCACTGAGCAATGCAGTCATAAAGTATGACATGCCTAACCTCGTGACCCGTCAAAACCGCGGTCGACAAAAGCGCGCTGGACGAAAGCGCGTACGTGACGTCATCACAGCGCGACGAAAAATTTTTTAAAATTGAAATAAAAATAAAATTAAAGCAAGCCGATTCACGTAAAGGTAAGGGTTAAGTTTAGGGTTAGGGTTAGGTTAAGGGTTAGGGTTAGGTTTAGGGTTATGTTAAGCGTTAGGGTTACGTTTAGCTTTACGTTAAGGGTTAGCGCTAGGTTTAGCATTAGGTTAAGGGTTAGGTTTAGGGTTAGGTTAAGGGTTAGGTTTAGGGTTAGGTTTGGGGGGGTTAGGGTAAGGTTTTCGCTTTAATTTTACATTTACCGCTCACAGCGCGATTTTTTCGTTGCGCTGTGATGACGTCACGTACGCGCTTTCGTCGAGCGCGCTTTTGTCGACTGTGGTTTTGTGGTGGAACCCCTAACCTCATTGCTAAGCAATCCCAGTTAGGCACCTTGTTGTAGCCATTATAACTCCAGGATGAGTGGGCCATGAAGCAGGAGTTTCAGGTAAGAAGCTTGGGATGCCACAGCTGCTGGCACAGCCTGGGTATGAGTTGGGGGAAGGAGTGCTACAACGGAACCCAAGTGCACGGAGGCTGAAGTAAGGAAAGGAGAGTATGATACGCTGCACAGGAACGCTGGGGGTGGGGGTGGGGGACTTGAGGAACTTGCAGCTTTCTCTGCCAGCCTCCCCATTGACTTTGCTTTGAATGCAACATAATTTCATTCGGATGGATGCTGATTAGTGCACATTCAAAGTGACAATATTAGCAATAGCGATAGCAGTTAGACTTATATACCGCTTCACAGGGCTTTCAGCCCTCTCTAAGCGGTTTACAGAGTCAGCGTATCGCCCCCACAGTCTGGGTCCTCATTTCACCCACCTCGGAAGGATGGAAGGCTGAGTCAACCCTGAGCCGGTGAGATTTGAACCGCCGAACTGCAGATAACAGTCAGCTGAAGTGGCCTGCAGTGCTGCACTCTCACCACTGCGCCACCTCGGCTCGTAATAGAATATTCCATTCTATTCTTTCTATTCTATTCTTGTGGGAGGGTAGCGGGGAAGGTCGTAAATGATAACCACGCGACTGAAGGATGCTGCAACTGTTGTAAGTTGCAAGCTGCTTGCCAAGTGCTCGGAGATCATAAACAGGTAACCACGTGGACACTGCAACAGCTGGAACTTTGATGACCATTCGTGCATACACGTGTAATGCTGTCACAACTTTGGTTGCTGAACAAGTATTCTTGGCAAGCAAAGCTACCAATGAAAATAAAATTGGCTGGAGGTAACACAATAGATAAGGCAATGGATATTTACCCAATCTTTGGCATGTTCTGTCTTCATGAAGCCCTATTAGATAGGGGATGCATTCCCTACATGAACTTCACCACATCCTGGTGCTTCCACTAAAGCTAAAGCATCTTATACTACCTGCATTTCTCACGCTTGGAAAGGCTTATTTTTATACTTCAATTCTTTGCACAACTTATTTGAATGTAAGTCCTCTTGGTGTGACTTACTTTTAAGTAAGTAAACATGCATAGCAGTCCTCCAGCCTTATGCCTGGATGCAAGGAAATATTAAACAATTTTTCCCTAAAATGACCCATGTACTTTAAAAAAAAAAAAGTGTGCAAAATTGTATCAAGAAATCAGTACAATGTTGTCTTAAATTTTTAAGAAGCCCGTAGCAACAAACCTGGGATGTTTCAGATTTATTTCTCTAGAAATAATGTACATTTTTCAGCTATTTGTAAAGAGATAATATGTAATAAACCGAAACTTTTATTTTAAACTTGGTTGAAATTACTGCAGTGAGTGGCCACATTTTGGTATTTTATTACCCAGAGAAGCAATATGCTCAATCATATCAATGACATGTAAAAATTTAAAAAACACCCCACCTTCACACGTAGAAACTGTAAAGTCTTTGTACAACACTCAGTACTTCTGGGAAGATAGTTTGGAAATCAGTTGTTAAGTAGTCCTTGGCTTATGATTGGTGACTTTTGACTGTTCAAAGTTGCAATGGATCTCCCCCAAAACTACTTATGAGTCTAACTTGAGGACTAGCTGTAATTATTTTTCTACTAAATGTTCAAATGTTCTACAAAACTCATTACACGGACATGAGTTTATGGATGCTTTGTTAGCCCAACTAACAAGAAAACTTGAGCTGCAGTGTTGCCAATAGTGGATGTCCTGTTTCTGAAGATCTTCTGAAGGATAGCAAAAGTTTTCTTTTATGTAAGAGCCCCTTCAAGGCTGTGAGTTTGTTCTTTTTTTAAAAAAATATTCTAACTACACTCCAATAGATTCTTGACTGGTTTTAACTGTTGCTTTGAAGTATATGCCACCGCAGTCGTAGCAATAGCACTTAGACTTATATACCGCTTCACTGTGCTTTAACAGTCCTCTCTAAGCAGTTTACAGAGTCAGCAACAATCTGAGTCCTCATTTTACTGATCTCAGAAGGATGGAAGGCTTAGTTACCTTGAACTGGTGAGACTTGAACTGCAATTGGCAGTCAGCAGAAGTAGCCTGCAGCAGTCCTGCGTTCTAACCACTGCACCATCACAGCTGCTGTTTTAAGGATTTGAACTGTCCAAAGTGGGTCTTGCGTAAATGTTTGTCCTGAATAAAAATGGTCGGAATGCCGTAAACCAAGATAACTGAAAAATTAAAAGTTTCCCATTTGTCCGTAATGTTTGGCCAATACATAGCAGGTAGTGTGGGCTATTCTCACCCATAAGCGATGCATCTTGTCAGATTAGGGTTCACTGCCCCCCCACCCCTTTCTGGTTCTTACTAAGAATCTGTAACGTTATTCCACTTTCTTTAAAGTTTGGAAGATTGCTGTCAAGGGCTAGTTCTCAGCAACTGGAAATGTTGGCGCAGCTGCCACACAGCTTTTATCTGCTTATGTGCCGATAGACAACAGGAGTCACTTTCATCTCTCTATTAGCTCCAGCTGCACGAGGGTGTAGAGGAATCTCCTCATCCTCCATCTGCTGTTTAGCGAAATTCACAAAAACCTGTGGGAGAAAAGCAGAGAAATGTACAGCAAGAACTACCCCTAGAAAGCCCAAGTTCTGGTAGAAATTGGGATATATATATATATATTTAAAGTCACAACCCCTGGTATGCCCAAATATGGGAGGAAGGTCACACTTCCACTCTCTGTCTTCGGCTCATCACAAGAGGCCATCCAGACAGAAACCCAATATTTTTTACTGTTGCCTTTTTGTTACATTTGTTATATTTATGCTGATAAATAAATAAAGGGAGACTAGTATAGATCTATTTCAAGCAGCAGGCCACACCTACAGAAGAGGTTCCAAACTTTTTTGAAACCCACCACTGGCAAGGATCTTGTAACTTGACAGCTTTAAGACTTGCATGCTTCAATGCCAGAGTTTCTGAATAGCTACTTGGACCGACCTAAGTACTAATTCATAATTTCATATCCGGTCACATTTTAGAGATTTTTAGAGATTTTATTAATATTTGTAGGCCGCCCTTTTCCCTGAGGGGACTCAGGGCGGCTCACATAAAATCGGGGAGGGGGAATACAGACGCTAAGATAGAGACATATAATAAAATAGTAAACAACATGCATTCATCATTCGGGAGGGGTAACTATCATTGTCCCCAGGCCTGACGGGCGAGCCAGTTCTTAAGGGCTATGCGGAAGGCCTGGACGGTGGAGAGGGTACGAATCTCCACGGGGAGCTCGTTCCAAAGGGTCGGGGCTACTACTGAGAAGGCCCTCCTCCTTGTAGTTGCCAGCCGACACTGGCTGGCCGATGGAATACGGAGGAGGCCTAATCTATGTGATCTTATTGGTCGCAGGGATGTAATTGGCAGAAGGCGGTCTCTCAAGTATCCAGATCCACTGCCATGTAGGGCTTTATGGGTGACTAATAGCACCTTGAAGCGCATCCGGAGATCGACAGGTAGCCAGCGCAGCTCGCGGAGGATAGGTGTTATGCGGGTGTACCGAGGTGCACCCACAATCACTCGCGCGGCCGCGTTCTGTACTAGCTGAAGTCGCCGGATGCTCTTCAAGGGCAGCCCCATGTAGAGCACATTGCAGTATTCCAGCCTAGAGGTCACAAGGGCCCGGGTGACTGTTGTGAGAGCCTCCCGATTCAGGTAGGGTCGCAACTGGCGCACCAGGCGAACCTGGGCGAATGCCCCCCTGGTCACAGCCGTTAAGTGGTGGTCAAACGATAGCTGTGGGTCCAGGAGGACTCCCAAGTTGCGAACCCTCTCTGAGGGGTATAGAATTTGACCCCGCAGCCTGAGTGATGGAATATTGATCGAATCTTTGGGAGGGAAACACAACAGCCACTCGGTCTTTTCTGGGTTGAGCACAAGCTTGTTAACCCTCATCCAGTCCATAACGGCTTCAAGGCCTCGGCAAGCCACTCCCATCTGGTCACATGGGTGGCAAGCCACTCCCACAAAGGAGGCCACACCCACAGAGTAGGTTCCAACAATTTTTGAAACCCACCACTGCAACACACACTCATATCAGCCATTTAATGGGCTCCATCCTACTCTGGGTATCCACAGGCCCTCTGGCAAAACCACATCTTCCGGGCCACTTTAATTTCTGGAGGGATTAAGTTCCAGAAGGAGGGAGCCACCACAGAGATGCCCCTTCTTCTGGGTGCCACCAAATATACCTCCTTATAGGGGACAGAACCCGCAACATTCCTTGCCTTTTTCAATCTGCATTAAATCCATACAAAGGTGGTATAAGCAGCAGTGGATTACTATTCTACAGAGACAGATTGAGACAGAAAAATCTCAAACTAAACCAAACCAAACCATGATTATCGTGGAATTCCTTTGCAACTACAAAAAATGTTTAATTCCTTTGCAACTACAAAAAATGTTTAAAAGGTAAGTGCTGCTGAAATATCTCTAAACAGTAGTCCCACTGGATGTGACTCAACTGCACTTTCAAATAAATGAACTTCTGTCCCAAAGTGGCAAACTGAATTACCCCCCGTTTCTAATATACAGTACTGAAATAGTTTCTGTCCTTGGGCCGTTCACGTTCATTGAGTGGAAGATTTCCATTTTCAAAATAATTACCTGATCTAGAGTCGTTTGTGAGATAGAGTATTCTTCAATATTTAGGTTCTCTTTGTTGGAGAGAATCAACCTAAAGATCTTGGCCAATGAGTAGGTACATATTTGATACTGCAGCATGTTATAGTGTTTTTCTCTCTGTATCCCTCTTGGAAAGTTCTGGCACATGAATTGTTCTACTTGGTTGAGATCCGGAAGTAATCCAAGTTTAGGTGCCTTGATTTTCAGGGTAACAATGTAGCCATCTCCGTATCTATAAGATATCCATGGTTCGTTAAGTTATTAAGTTTGTGCAGTAATATTCACATTTATTTTAGGAGAAATTTCATAAAGAAAGCACATAATTATTAAATGACATACTTCCATAAAATCTTGGTTCCACCACAAAACCGCGGTAGACAAAAGCGCGCTCGACAAAAGCGCGTACGTGACGTCATCACAGCGCGACGAAAACATCGCGCTGTGAGCGGTAAATTTAAAATTAAAGCGAAAACCTTACCCTAAGCCCCCCAAACCTAACCCTAAACCTAACCCTTAACCTAACCCTTAACCTAACGTTAAACCTAACGGTAACCCTTAACCTAACGCTAAACCTAACCCTAACGCTTAACGTAACCCTAACCCTAACCCTAACCCTTAACCTAACCCTAACCCTAAACCTAACCCTTACCTTTATGTGAATCGGCTTGCTTTAATTTTATTTTAATTTTAATTTAATTTATTTTTTAATTTTTTTCGTCGCGCTGCTGATGACGTCAGGTACGCGCTTTCGTCGAGCGTGGTTTTGTCGAGCGCGGTTTTGACAGGTCATGAAGATCTTAACCATGAGCATGAGAAACCAATTTTCAACTTACTTGTATTTGAGTTCCTGGATTGTGCCCAGACATTTGAAGGCGCCTTTAGCCATGATTGCTATGCGCGTACAGAGCGCTTCACATTCTTCCATGCTTATAAAATGAGAAACACATTGCATTTTACATTTCACATACAGAACAGGAATCTGATTTCAACAAATGGGTCTCCTATGGTGACCTGGTTTTAAACTGTCTTTACATTAATGAAATTTTTAAAAAAAACAACCCTTAAGAAGACAGGAAGTGGAGAGACTGAATCCTTTCCTAACAATAATCAGCTGATACCAGGGGTGGGTTTCTCGCCCTGTTCCAACCGGTTCGTTTGGAACGGGGCCGGCGGCGTCCTCGTGCACGCGCGCGGTGCATGCATGCATACTAGCGTCTGCGCGATGCTCCAGCTGCCCCTGGAGGATCGCGCAGGCGCTGTATGCGTCCTGCGCATGCGTGGAAGCGCAGAACTCGTCAAAACCGGGTAAGGACCGCGGGTGGGCGGGCGCGCCCTTCGCCGTTCCCGGAAGTTACTTACTTCCGGGTTCGCCGACCAACCGGTTCACAGGGACTGCCACGAACCGGTTGAAACCCACCCCTGGCTGATACAATGGAGAGCAAGTTGCAAATTCAGGAATATCTTAACTGTGCTCTCAGAGCTAAGTTTTGCCATAAAATAAGAAACTTGCTGAGATGAGTTGGACTATGTTAGACTTGCAATTCTCTTAGGGGACATTTCTTAGTTTTAACAGAATAACAGAAGGGATCTTGGAGGTCTTCTAGTCCAACCCCCTGCTCAGGTACGAAACCCTATATCATTTCAGATAAATGGTTGTCCAATCTCTTCTTAAAAACGTCCAGTGTTGGAGCATTCACAGCTTCTGGAGGTGAGTTGTTCCACTGATTAATTGTTCTAACTGTCAGGAAAGTTCTCCTTAGTTCTAGGTTGCTTCTCTCCTTGATTAGTTTCCATCCATTGCTTCTTGTCCTACCCTCAGGTGCTTTGGAGAATAACCTGACTCCCTCTTCATTGTGGCAAACCCTGAGATATTGGAACACTGCTATCATTTCACCCAGAGTCCTTCTTTCCATTAAACTAAACATACCCAATTCCAGCAACCGTTCTTCATATGTTTTAGCCTCCAGTCCCCTAATGATCTTTGTTGCTCTTCTCTGCACTCTTTCTAGAGTCTAAACATCTTTTTTTACATCATGGCAACCAAAACTGGGTGCAGTATTCCAAGTGTGAGTTCTCACTGTTCTCTTTTTTCTACCTACACTATTTTCTCCAAAAAAAAAAAAAAGATAACAAATTGGCAACGCTGGGATTCATCAATCTTTACATTTTATTTTATTTAGCATTTACAAAGCTTTTAAAAAAAGCTTTTGCTGCACCTTCGCCCTATCTCATAAGAATGTATATGCTGTTGTCTTTCATTTGGAGCATTCTCATGTTTAACCATTTTATTTTTGTTCTGCCAAGCTGTTTTTTTTTTTTAAAATCATGCAAGACTTCTAAAGGACCTTCAAGGCATTTGCTAAGACCAAAACACCTGTATTCTCCAAGTATGAGGCAGCTATTTCCCAAAGTTTGCTACTTGACCAATTACCTCCAATTACCTCCAATAGACCCATTAGATCCCACAGATTAGGCCTCCTCCAAATTCCATCCGCTGGCCAATGCTGGCTGGCGACTACCCGGAGGAGAGCCTTCTCTGTGGCTGCTCCGACCCTCTGGAACGAGCTCCCCGTGGAGATTCGAACTCTCACCACCCTCCAGGCCCTCCGCAAAGCCCTTAAAACCTGGCTGTTCCGACAGGCCTGGGGCTAAAGAGCTTTTGCCCCCCCCCCTCGAATGGTATGGTTGTTGTGTGCTTTTAAATTGTGTATTGTTTTGTTTGTCTTTTTATCTCTTATCTGTATCCCCTTCCCTGACTTGGATTGTGAGCCGCCCTGTGTCCCCTCCGGGGGAAAAGGGCGGCATATAAGTGCAATAAATTCAATTCAATTCAATTCTGCTGCCTCCTACGATGGATTAAAAACGAAGTGCGGAGTGCGCTCCCAACTTAAACAAACTGAAATAAATTGCTGTCATTATATAATTGATGGACCTCCCTGAAGCCATTTTAGCAAAACCTAAAGATTTATAATGCGGGTGGAATAATTAAACATTGTTTTCAGGTCATAAAGTTATATTTTTGAAAATATAAAGTAAGGAGACAGTAGAGGGAATTCTGGGGGTTGAAATCCGGACATCTTCAAGTTGCCAAGGTTGAGAAACACTGCAGTAGAGGATTATCCTAATGCACCCCGGGATGGGCCAAGGTGGCACAGTGGTTAAATGCAGCACTGCAGGCTACTTTAGCTGACTGCAGTTCTGCAGTTTGGCTGTTCAAATCTCACCGGCTCAGGGTTGACTCAGCCTTCCATCCTTCCGAGGTGGGTAAAATGAGGACCCGGATTGTTGTTGGGGGCAATATGCTGACTCTGTAAACCGCTTAGAGAGGGCTGAAAGCCCTATGAAGCAGTATATAAGTCTAACTGCTATTGCTATTGGGCCCAGACAAACTGGAGTTCAATTCCCCATTCCTCTAGCAAGTTAATTCAATGATTTAGCCAGTCATTATCTCTTTAGCTTCATCTATCTCAGCAGGCTTGCTTTGAGGATAAAATGCCAGGAGATGGTAATTACTTGAAGAAGGACCCTCCCTGCCTTAAGAAAGTGAAGGGGAACATGGGATTTTCCCAGCTGAAATCTGAAGTGGAGCAAACACATCTGAATGAGCTGTGAGTGCTAACCAGGATGCACAATTCTCCTTATCTTGATGGCAGCGGGACTTAAATTACCTGTGAGAGGTGAGAACCACAGCTCTTCCATCTCTGATCACACTGAAAATTGAGTTCCATAAGAAGCGTCGGGACTGAGGGTCCATTCCCGTAGTTGGTTCGTCCTGTGAGAACAGGAATATAGCAACGAGTAAGTTTTCTTAAGAACAGATGGTGAAGCAGTCCTCCCCTTGGTAAAAGAAGCAATGTGCTCAGAGTTCCAGTTATTTTTATCCCACTGTTATTATTTTTACAAATAACTCAAGGCAATGAACATATCCAACACAATTTCCTCCTTTGGGGGTTTAACAGGCTTACTAAAGTTACTAAAAGATAACTTTTTCAAGGTTTGGATGCTACGTCTCTCATCCTTCAGAAGAAATTGTGTACCTCAGCTATCAGGATTGTGTAAAATGGCATGACCTAGCTTATCAGCATTCACTGAGTAGAAAAAGAAAGACAGCAAAAAAGACCATTAGCAGATTCTGCAAAGAGCTATTCCAAACCAAAAGTAACTATGGTGTAGGGCAGGTGTTGTGGCCCAGCAGGAGCCATTGGAGATGCCACCAGACTCCGACAGCGAGGGGCCCTATGAGTCGGCTCTGGAGGATGTGGAGGACCCTGGACAGGGTTCCGACTCCGAGCAGGGCGCAGAGAGACTGGTTGGCCACCAGGTGGCGCCTGAGCCTTGGACCAGTGGGGAGGAGACAAGGGAGAGTGATCCAGAAGCCAGCAGTAAGTTGTTCCTGGATGCACGCCATCGAAGAGCTACTCTGCGTCAGGAACAATTACGCAATTACAGGAGGTAATTGCGCTCAGCTGGTGGTCATTAGACTCCTCTCCAGACTATAAAAAAGACTGCTTGTGACATGCCCTTCTTGCAGAAGTCAACACATTGACTAAAGGGAACTGTTGTAACTAACTTGGCAGGCTGGATTGCTGCCAAGGTTTGTCTGAGTTGCTGCCAAGGTCCTTATCTGTTTGTTTGCTTGGCTTTCAGCCACCGAGATTCTGGTCTTGCTAATTAAAGTACATTCCAGTTAAGCTTGTCTCGGCATTCGTTACTGGACGGAGGTGGGGGTCAGAACAGGCAGGGGTGTCAAACTCTTGTTGCCACGTTGTCATCACATGATGTATTGCAACTTTTCAGTCCTTTGCTAAACCGGCATGAGCGTGTCAAGCTCACAATGCATCTGGCCTGTGGAATGCCAGTTTGACAGCTGTGGTGTAGGAGAAGGACAGGCAAAGCTTAAGGGTGGAGTCAAGAGCGGAATCAGCCTAGAGTTGATACGTTCCTACAAGCAATTCAGGTCCAGCCACTCTTGAATCCTGTTGACCTTTCTCTAGTGCCAATTTAGTGCTGATGGTATGCATCTAAGCATGAGCAGTAAATCATCCCACCTAGAGCTTAATGTGTGGTCCCGATTCTTTGTGACTAACACACAGTGGTGGGATAAACCCAGTGGTGGGTTGCTAATCCCGTTCCAACTGGTTCGGTTGGAACGGGGCCGGCTGCGTCCTCATGCACACGCGCAGTTCACGCATGCGTCTTAGTGCCTGCGCGATGCTCCAGCTGCTTGCGGATAATCGCGCAGGCGCTGTATGTGCCATCCAGCTGCTTGCGGAGATTCGCGCAGGCGCTGTATGTGCCATGCGCCTGCATGGAAGCGCAGAAGCCTTCAAAGACCGGTAAGGAGCGCGGGCAGGCAGGTGGGCCCTTCGCCATTTGGTATTTATTAATATTTGGTATTTATTAATATTTGTATGCCGCCCTTTTCCCTGGGGGGACTCAGTTACTTACTTCCGGGTTCGCCGACCAACCGGTTCGCGGGGACGGCCGCGAACCGGTTGAAACCCACCCCTGGATAAACCTTTCGGTTGCAAAGGCTATTCCTCAATTTTCCAGAACTGTTTTGGCAATTCATAGTTACCTTGTCACAAAGTTACTTACTAGCAGGACTAAGGGAGGGCAACCTATCAATGCAATAGCAGTGGAAAGTTTCCGCTTGGTGCCACCACTGTACGTTCCTGCCAACTGATCTGCATTTTGCGACAGACCAAGTTTCTGAATTCCCCACTCTGCCACCTGTGGGGGGGGGGAAAAAAATCAAGATCTATGTAAATATATTGTGGTTTTAATTCAGTCTGTTATACAGATTTATATCTGGAACTCTCACAAAACAGCCTACCCCAATCTGGTATCAAAATTACAATCATTTCCACAAAGGATCGTCATAATCCGGAGGACACCAGATTACGGAAATTAGTCGTAAAGGACGCTTCAATGAGAAGCTCATATCCTTTAGTAATAGCAATCTCTGGTGTAGCAATAGCAATAGCAGTTAGACTTATATACCGCTTCATAGGGCTTTCAGCCCTCTCTAAGCGGTTTACAGAGCCAGCATATTGCCCCCAACAACAATCCGGGTCCTCATTTTACCCACCTCGGAAGGATGGAAGGCTGAGTCAACCCTGAGCCGGTGAGATTTTAACAGCCGAACTGCAGAACTGCAGTCAGCTGAAGTAGCCTGCAGTGCTGCATTTAACCACTGCGCCACCTCGGCTCTATATGCCTTATATACATGTTGAATTAATATCATGTTCTGGTAATATTCCAGAAAAAGAAGAGCCAGAGGGAAAGGGAACAGAGGAAAGTAGGAGAGAATAGAATGAAGCTGGGGCTGAAAACTAGAACTAACTTTGGACCACTTCCAAATGATATTCATACAGATATGCATCTCACACATGATTTTAGGGATGAGATTGCCAAAATCTAATGGGCTTTGAAACAATTTAGGTCTTTATTCTGGACACCCATGATACCATGTAATGGTGCCCACTCTCTGAAAAAGTTGTTGACCCAGCCTCCAAGCCAGAAACAGGTGGGAAATTTCATGATCATGCTTAGCTAAAACCCAGTAGTGGGTTTCAAAATTTTTTGGAACCTACTCTGTGGGTGTGGCCTCCTTTGTGGGAGTGGCTTGCCGGCCATGTGATCTGGTGGGAGTGGCTTGCCGGCCATCTGTTCTCTCTCTCTCTCTTTCTTTCCTTCCTTTTGTCTCTCTGTCCCTTTTTCTTTTTTTCTTTCATCTCTCTCACTTTTTCTTTCTTTTTTCTTTTTTTAATTTATTTCTTCCTTTCTTTCTCTTTCTCTCTCTCTCTCTCTGTGTCAGTCTCTGTGTGTGTGTGTGTGTGTGTGTGTGAGTGGTGGGTTTCAAAAATGTTTGGAACCTCTTCTGTAGGTGTGGCCTGCTTTCCGGGTCCACTGGTGGAACCTCTTCTAACCGGTTCGGTAGATTTGACGAACCGGTTCTACCAAACTGGTGCGAACTGGTAGGAACCCACCTCTGCTAAAACCGGACAAACCCAGCCTCTGAGAAGGATTTTACTATCTTGCAATGAGTGCTGAAAGACTTCAGCCCATGCACTTCACACTGCCAGATTCATAATTTTTATGTGCAGTATACATATACATGTATGAGATTTTTACTCTAACTGAAATGTATTGCCCTAGCATTTACTGCACTCACCCCAATCTGATCATCATACGGGAGGCGGCAGGAGAACGAGGTGCCTCATCTAGTCCGACTTTACGATCACTCGAGCAGAGCTAAGCAAGGGTTAAAAGCCGAAAAAATCCTGACGTAGATGAGGCATGTCGTTCTCCTGCCTCCTGTAGAGGATGTTTTTTTTAGAGGCTTTTTAGAGGCTCTGGCAGCAACTAGCTCAGCCTGACCTCAGAGCTCTTGCCTTTTTCCTTTTACATTTTTTTTTCTTTTTATGATGACAGGCGAAGCAGAGTTGAAATCCTCTCTGAAGCAGCTGGAAAAGGTACATGTGGGTCGGAGGGAGGGGGAGGAATTCAAAAAGTTTGATTGCATGCAGAGCCATGTTGCCTTTTCAAACACACACACACACACACACACACAGAGACACACACACACAAAGCTGGATAAAAGTATATAAGCCCAGCTTCACTGATTGCAAGTTTGAAAAGGCAACGTGGCTCCACCTGCAATCAAAGGCTCGGATCGGAAGGCAGCAGGGGAATGGGGGGGGGGGGTTATGGCAGAGGAGCTGCTTTCAAGCCATTGGAAAATATATCCAATCCAACTTCTGTCTTTGTGTTTGTTTGAGAGTGAGTGAGTGGGACAGGGATCCAACTTCTCTGTGTGCATGTGTCTGTTTGAGAGAGGGGGGAGGGAGGGAGAGAGGGAGGAAGGAGGGGGAGGGAGAAGAAAAAGAATGAAGGAAAACTTCTTCGCAAAGGAGAAAAACAAATGCTGTCACTTTAAATCGGAACTGAGCATGCCTGGCTGTGGAATTCTGGGAGTTGAAGTCCACAAGTCTAAATTTGAAACCCCTGTGTCAGTGCCTCACCAGCTATAAACCTCACCGCATGTCACTGATCTGATGCAACATCAACACCACGTGTGTAACAGTTTCTATGAATACACAGTGCTATACCTTGAGCTAGCCCCACTGCAAGCTTAAGCAAGAACAACTCCATTACTTTTAAGTTTCATGTGTGCACATTTGAAAATATACTCTGTAGACGGAAGAACCTGTTTTGTGGTTGGATTTCGCCATGTGCAAGACTGCCAATTGGAAATAGAAACAATAGCCATTGCAGTGTGACAGGGCCAAAAAGACAACATTTTTTCTTTCAAAGTTTAATGTGAATAAATTACAATCAGTGGTGGGATTCAGCCAGTCCGCACCTATTCGGAAGAACCGGTTCTTAACTTTCTAAGCAGTTCGGAGAACCGGTTGTTGGAAGAAATCTCCTTTTGTTTTTTTCCCCACACTTTACAGGGCTAATCCTGTAAGGAAGGCAGGAAGGAAACATTCTGGTGTTGTTTCTAGCTTAATCTTTATTGACCTGCTTACAGAAACTGCCTCTCCAGTTAACCCTTGTTACATTGTAACAGCTAAGACGAAGCGCCCATCGACCTGAGTGACGTTGAGTTGGCCACACCCACCCAGTCACATGACCACTGATCCCTGCCTACCCAGCTGGTCATCAGGGCAGAGAACCGGTTGTTAAATTATTTGAATCCCACCACTGAATACAATCTAGTATCCCATCAGGAGCCATCTAGTATCCCATCAGGAGCCATCTTTTTGTGTAGGTATCTTTAGATGTAGCCCAAAACATGCACCGTAAATGAAGAATAATTATCCCTACCCTCTTAACTTCAGCTTCTGGGACACCACGGAGACGGGCATAGAGAAATAAATGTTCTCTTCCTGTTAGTAGTTCATCAATGGCATCGAATTGTGGGCAATAGCCCATGTTTTGGTGAACATCCCAGATTTGGGTCAATATGCTAGCAAAAGTGAAAGTGATAAAAGAAAAGAAAAATATTTACAGAGCCAGATTTAATCAGTAGAGTAGCATCAAGCGAGAAAAGTATCCAGCTAAAGTAGAACTATCATTTAATAAAATAATATTTTGTAATTAAAAGATTGAAGTAACACGGTAAGAAATTGATTAAAATAAATCAAGTTATATCTCTGTTCATTAAAGCTTGACTGGGTTATTCAAAATATTATTCACTTCTACAACATGATGGAATAAGACAATTAAACATACACCTTCTGGAAATACAGAACTTTGTTCTTCCATCTGCACAGAATTATATCCTTTGCAAACAATACAAAGTTGAGTACACACCAAATTTTAAAATGATATTCCTATCCACTATAATGTTTCAAATCCTCACTGCAGATTCATGTCTGGGTAAGCAGAACAGCCAGCTTCAAGATCACATACAGACTATGTAAAGTTTAAAGTTTAAAGTTTGATTTTATTTATAGGCCACCCAATCCTGAAGGACTCCGGGCGGCTTACAGAAGGAAAAAGAAATAAAATAAAATAAAATAAAAATAAAATAAGGCAAGTTAAAACACAACACAAATACATTTATTTCAGTCGGGGCTGGACCTCAATAATGAGGTCAACAGCCCCAGGCCTTCCGGAAAAGCCAGGTCTTGACAGCTTTTCTTAAGGCCATGAGAGTGAGTGAGGTCCGGATTTCTGGGGGTAGTTCGTTCCAAAGGGTCGGGGCAGCCACAGAGAAGGCTCTCCTCCGGGGAGCTGCCAGCCAACATTGTCTGGCTGACGGCATCTGAAGGAGGCCAATCCTGTGGGATCTTACTGGCCGTTGGGAGGAATGTGGTAGTAGATGGTCTTGCAGGTATGCTGGTCCTAAGCCATGTAACACCTTGAATTGCATCCGGAGACAAATGGGTAGCCAGTGCAGCTCGTGGAGGATAGGTGTAACATGGGAGTACCGAGGTGCATGGAATGCTTTTAGCTTACCACCAAAGTGATACCTATTTATCTACTCGCATTTTGGATGCTTTCAAACTGCTAGGTAGGCATTAGCTGGGGCAAATAACAGGAGCTCACTCTGTTGCACAGTGCTCAAGTCTTGAACCTGAGCCATTATACAGAGGAATAAGTATTTTCTCCATATCCCATATACCAGAAAATAAGAACCTATTGTTAAGAGCAACGTGATGGCAATTACCAGTTAGTAAATAATACCGTGTTTCTCCGAAAATAAGACAGGGTCTTATTTTCTTTTCACCCCCGAAATAAGCGCTTGGCCTTATTTTTGGGGAGGTCTTATTATTTTTGAGGTGCAGGAGGCCCTTTAACCTCAGCCGGTGGCCCCCGGAAGTTCTGCCTCTGTTTCAGGCGTACGCTTGCCAGCCCTAGTGTCTCTGGCCCTGCCGCTCTTTTTGCGGCTGCCACTAAGAGAAGGGGCGCGGTAGCGATAGCTAGGATTTGCAGGAGCAGCCTCCATGAGGCCATTCTGTGTGGATGGCAAATGCATGTGGGGCACAGGGGGCATCTTTTCCTCTTCCCTCCAGGAAATGGTGGTGACTGGCTGCACATGTGTTTAAATATTCGAGGGGAGGTCTTATTTTAGTGCATGCGCTGAAAAAGCCCGATTATTGGGCTTATTATCCGGGAGGTCTTATTTTTCAGGGAAACAGGGTTTGAGTTTGAGTTTTATTTCATTTGTATGCCGCCCTTTTCCCTAAGGGGACTCAGGGCGGCTCACAGCTCAAAAAGGGAAGGGGGGATACAAACAGTTTAACAAAAACACAAAACAATACAGAGTTAAAAAGCACAACAGTCATACCATTCGGGATAGGGGCAGCGAATCTTTAGCCCCAGGCCTGTCGGAACAGCCAGGTTTTAAGGGCTTTGCGGAAGGCCTGAAGGGTGGTGAGGGTTCGAATCTCCACGGGGAGTTCGTTCCAGAGGGTTGGAGCAGCCACAGAGAAGGCTCTTCTCCGGGTAGTCGCCAGTCGACACTGGCCGGCGGATGGAATTCGGAGGAGGCCTAGTCTGTGGGATCTAATCGGTCTAGTGGAGGTAATTTGCAGTAGGCGGTCTCTCAAGGGTATCAAGAAACATCTGTAGTTCTTTGGACTCAACGGTTTCAACATCTGTCGGGACTTACCTATGGCCAACCACAACAGCATCTCCTGATGTTACTTTAATATCTCCAGTCAGCATTTTGAACGTTGTCGTCTTGCCAGCACCATTCACACCCAAGAGACCAAAGCACTAAATTATAATTTAAAAAAAACAACAACGCTGGTTACTTTTAGAGCTTTTCAGGAAAAGAAATAATTCAAAATGCATTGCGTACCTGAGACACAACCCACCTCTCCCGGCCGAACACCCACGCAGAGTCTGTCGACTGCTGGTATACGTCTTCCTGCATATATCTGGAATAGGAATTTTTTTTCATCAGAAACCCTGACAGTTGAAGGACATGTACTACTGCAACGTGCTCTACATGGGGCAGCCCTTGAAGAGCATTCGGAGACTTCAGCTTGTCCAGAATGCAGCCGCGCGAGCGATCGTGGGTGCACCTCGGTTCACCCACGTAACACCTATCCTCCGCGAGCTGCACTGGCTGCCTATTGGTCTCCGGATACGCTTCAAGGCGCTAGTCGTCACTTATAAAGCCCTTCATGGTATTGGACCTGGGTACTTGAGAGACCGCCTGCTGCCAATTACCTCCCAAAGACCCGTTAGATCTCACAGATTAGGCCTCCTCCGAATCCCATCCGCCGGCCAATGCCGACTGGCGACCACCCGGAGGAGAGCCTTCTCTGTGGCTGCTCCGACCCTCTGGAACGAGCTCCCCGTGGAGATTCGAACCCTCACCACCCTCCAGGCCTTCCGCAAAGCCCTTAAAACCTGGCTGTTCCGACAGGCCTGGGGCTAAAGAGTTTTTGCCCCCCCTTCTCGAATGGTTATGGTTGTTGTGTGTTTTAAATTTTGTATTGTTATGTCTTGTCTTTTTATCCCCCTGTCTGAAAAATTACCTTAGTCAATTCGTGCAATTTCAAAATATAGCTTTGGCTGTCTCCTTTCATTATTCGCTTCCTTTCTTCTGCAACATCCTCATCTTCTTCCATAATAGGTCCCAGAGTATTTTGTAGAAACCTGGAAAAAAAAAACAGAATAAGTGAGTTGTAATTCAGCTTGTACTTGAAAAGCAGCCTATGTATGGATCCCATTTTCATGGCAGATGTAAACCCGGGAACCTCCCACCACAACAATATTTATTAACTCTCTAAAACAAATTTCAGTACAAAGACCTCTGAAGCCAGGAGATTATCCACATACCATCTTGTAGACAAGAAATGGCGTTGCAAAAGAAGATTCAGAATGAAATAGACCACACCCTGCACTGCCAGGGTTAGCATGTATTTTCCAGCGAAATCCCAGGACAATGGATTCGAGGCACGTTCTTCTCCTTTAGAATGAAACCAACAAAAATAAATGTGAATGGCCCAATGATAAAATATAGTTTTTTAGAAACAGAGAATTTCCCCCCTTTGGTCATCAACTGTTCAGCTCCAATTCATGGAATTGGAGATCAAGAACTGAGTTAGCCGGTTCCACCACAAAACCGCGGACGACAAAATCGCGGTCGACGAAAGCGCGCATTTGACGTCATCACAGCGCAACGAAAACATCACGCTGTGATTGAAAAATGTAAAAATAAAGCGAAAACCTTACCCTAACCACCCCCAAACCTAACCCTAAACCTAACCCTAAACCTAACCCTTAACCTAACCCTAAATCTAATCCTAAACCTAACCCTTAACCTAACGCTAAACCTAACGCTAACCCTTAACCTAACGCTAAACGTAACCCTAACGCTCTAAACCTAACCCTAACCCTTAACCTAACCCTAACCCTAACCCTAACCCTAACCCTAACCCTTACCTTTATGTGAATCGGCTTGCTTTAATTTTATTTTTATTTCAATTTTTAATTTTTTTCGTCGCGCTGTGATGACGTCAAATGCGCGCTTTCGTTGATCGCGCTTTTGTGGACCGCGGTTTTGATGGGTCACGGAGTTAGCCTGCCCCACACCACTGCTTTAAATTTATATACTTCTCCCTGCCACCAAGGTGTATCACATAAAAGATTTTTGTTTGTTTTCGATATAAAAATATCACATTTGTATTTGCCTCTCTCCTTCTCCGCCTTCTCCCTCCCCACCCCTCTCTCTGTGTTTTAAAAAACAAGGGATGCCAAAAGCAGGAGGATGGATCCAAGAGAGGAGACTAAAACATATGAAGAACGGTTGCAGGAGCTGGGTATGTCTAGTTTAAAAGAAAGAAGGACTAGGGGAGACATGATAGCCGTGTTCCAATATCTCAGGCGTTGCCACAAAGAAGAGGGAGTCAAGCTATTCTCCAGGGCACCTGAGGGTAGAACAAGAAGCAATGGGTGGAAACTAATCAAGGAGAGAAGCAACTTAGAACTGAGGAGAAATTTCCTGACAGTTAGAACAATTAATCAGTGGAACAGAAGTTGCCTCCAGAAGTTGTGAATGCCCCAACACTGGAAGTCTTTAAGGAAGATGTTGGATAGCCATTTGTCTGAACCGGTATAGGGTTTCTTGCCTAGGCAGGGGGTTGGACTAGAAGACCTCCAAGGTCCCTTCCAACTCTGCTATTGCATTGTATTGTATTATTGTATTGTATTGGTTAGATTTTATTTTTATTTTATCAATTTCATATATACATTCACAATTATATGATCTCATAACTGTTATTAATAATATGTATTTATAACAATTTTTCCCTACAGTTGACAATATACTTGAAGATTGCTTTCTTAACATCCCATAGATCCATCTTATCTTACAACGATCCTACTTCTTCTTCCCTCCCTCCCTCTTTCCTTCCCTCGTTTCTTCTCTCCTACTCCCCTTCCTTCCCTCACTCCTTCCCCTTCCCTCCTTCTCTCCTTCCCTCCCTCCTTCCTTCCCTCCTTCCTTCCTTCCCTCCTTTCTTTTCTCCTTCTCTCCTTCCTTTCCCCCTTCCTTTCCTCCTTCCTTCCCCCCTTCCTTCTCTCCTACATTCCCTCCTTCCTTCCCTCCTTTCTTCTCTCCTTCTCTCCTTCCTTCTCTCCTTCCTTCCCTCCTTGCTTCCCTCCCTCCTTCCCTCCCTCCTTCCTACCCCCCTTTCTTCTCTTTCTTCGTATTGGTTAGATTTTAAAGAATGATTTCTTCTGATTCTCCTCTTTAACTGTCTGAATATCTTTTTGGTGTGCATCCAGTGGTACAGAATAGGCTGCCAGGACAAAAGCAGGACAGAAGATTGGAAAAGGAGAATGTGTGGACAATCAAGCTGTGCGAGGACTTCTGCAGGCTCTTATCTCTGAGGCTGGATACCGTCGGATAAAGGGGGTGCTTGTTCCTGAGTAATTTCAGAACCAGATTTTAGATCTATCCATCTGTCAAAACTCTGAGGAGCCAACTCACCCCCCATGCCATTCTCTCTAGCAGAAGAGCCTTATCTTGTATCTGCCAAAATATTTCAGCTCCAGAAGAAGAGTCTTTTCTGCTGTGACCCCCCCCACCCTATGTAATATCCTCCTCTAGAGCTGAGACTCCCCCTGCCCCACTTCCAGAATAGCCTTAAAACCTGGCTTTGCCCATTCACAGGGGCACCTATAGGAGTGGTTAATAGGGAGAAGAGACTCCTTATGTCACTTGATCTGTTAGTTCTTAGTTTCTTATGTATTAATTTTAATCATTTTGCATTTTTTAACCTTTCTATCATATTGTAAGCTGCCCAGAATCACTGCTAACAGTGAGGTGGGCAGCATGTAAGTTTGATAAATAAAAATAAAGATTTGCCTCTTCTTCTAGGAAAAGCAATTGGTGGTTGTTTTTCCCACGGGCAAGGGATAGTAGAGCAATGAGTCACTTTCTTTAAGTTCTGTGAATCTTTAAGAATCTTTAATTCCACTGTAAAAATAGGACAAGCTGAATATATTAATAGATTGTAGAAATACACCGAAGGGAGGAGTAGAGGGATAGAAGATAGAAGAAAGAGGGGTAGAGAGGGTGGGAGAGAGGACTGGAGGGAGGGGGAGAAGGAAGGGAGGGAGTGTATCAGGAGAGAGGAGTGGTAGAGGGGGAGGGGAAGAAGGGTAGAGGGGAATGATGGAGGGAAGATGGAAAGTTGGAGGGGGGGGCGAAAGAAAGGGTGTATGGAGGGTCGAAGAGGTACATTGGGTTTCTATTTTGGGGGGTATTGTCGACAAGAGGGAGGGCTGTGTTTATTGTTTAATGTTATATGGTCCCGGTTATGCACAGTATATATGTGACTGTACGAAAATGAAATGGAAAATAAAAACACATTTACAAAAAAAATAAAAAATAAATAAAACGATATAAAAAGAATCTATGAAGACAGTGCCAGTCGGTGGCCTCATTACTGAGGCAGAATCACACTCAGCAATGCTGGCAGAGTACGCCAGCATAATTGTGTGTCAACTTATGGACCACAGAAAAGGAAATTAATATGGAACACACACACACACACACCATAAGACAAGGGTCTTTCTGTAGCTAGCCTTGAATATTTTATTGCTTGACCAAGATAGGGATTAAGTTGATGAGGATGTTAATGCCAGGGAAAGAAAGATATTTAATTGCACTGCCCTCAGCTGACAGCGCTGTGGGGAAGAAGAATAAAACGGTATACTTAAGCAAGCCTCTGATATTCTACAATCTCTGTATATTTGAAGGTATGAAACGTCAAGAATGTTTTATGTTCAGCGTGAAAGGGCTCTCGTATATGTCGTCATGATTGCAGATATGAAAGAAGTTGTGCAAATTTGCTAGGTTAGTAACGCTACAGATCTTGCCCAAATAATTCAGGAAACATCCAAGCATATTTCATTCAGAGTTTCTGACCAAATCATTTCCCATTGAGGGGAAATATTGCTATGGTCAGCTTCATCTCCCAGGATCTCTTCCCTAATCCCTCCCTTTGGTACTATTTGCTCCAAGGAGCAATTTGATCCTGTAGAGTGACTGGTTGTGGGGACGTCTACAAGAAAAAAACAAACACACACAGTTGGGGAATAATCAACAGAGACAAAGTCCGTTCAAAGACGGGTAAGGACAGCCGAGAAGATTATAGGAAGCTCGCTTCCTGTCATTCAGGATATTGCTTATAAGCGCTAGGGGCTTAGAGCTCAAAGCATTGTTAGAGACCCCACACGACTTTATGGTCTGTCTCTGTGGCTCCCTTCTGGGAGGAGGTTTTGGAGTATTTCTAGCGGGACTAGCAGATTCCATAACAGCTTTGTTCCCCATGCCATCCGTCTGGTAAACTCGCAAGATTTGTTTCTCTCGCTATGTACATGTATACATCAGAGGTGGTGTTCAGCAGGTTCTGACCAGTTCTGGAGAACCGGTAGCAGAAATTTTGAGTAGTCCGGAGAACCGATAAATACCACCTGTGACTGGCCCAGCCCCCATCTATTCTCTGCCTCCCGAGTCCCAGCTGATCGGGAGAAAATGGGGATTTTGCAGTAACCTTCCCCTGCCACGCCACCAAGCCACGCCCACCAAGCCATGCCCACTAAGCCACACCCACTAAGTCACACCACAGCCACCAAACCACGCCCATAGAACCAGTAGTAAAAAAAAATTGAATCCCATCACTGGTATACATCCGAACTAGACTGTGTTGTTCCTCCATGTCATATAATATATGTGAGTATATATATAATTTTGTATTTATCTATTTATTTTGTCATGTTTATGTAGTGTATATTGGAGCTGATGACCCTTTGAGAGCTGTATGCAACAAAATTTCATTTTAATATATGCCGATTAGTGTACATTCAAAGCAGAGGTGGGTTCCTACCAGTTCACACCTATTCGGTAGAGCCAGTTCGTCAAATCTACCCAACCAGTTAGAAAAGGTTTCACCAGTGGACCCGGAAAGCAGGCCACACCTACAGAAGAGGTTCCAAAATTTTTTGAAACCCACCACTGACATAGAGAGACACAGAGGGAGGGAGGGAGGGAGGGAGGGAGAGAGAGGCAAAGAGCCAAACACACCCACCCACCCACACCCACACCGACAGACTCACAGAGAGAGACAAAAAGAAAGAATGGAAGAAAGAAAGAAAGAAAGAAAAAAAGAAAGAAAAAGTGAGAAAGATGAAAGAAAAAAGGAAAAAGGGGACAGAGAGACAAAAAGAAGAAGAGAGAGAGAGAGAGAGAGAGAGAGAGAGAGAGAGAGAGAGAGAGAGAGAGAGAGAGAGAGAGAGAGAGAGAGAACACATGGCCGGCAAGCCACCCCCACTAGGTCACATGTCTGGCAAGCCACTCCCACAAAGGAGGCCACACCCACAGAGTAGGTTCAAAATTTTTTTGAAACCCACCACTGGTTCAAAGTGGCAATAAAATTATTCTAAGTCTAACAGGATGATGGGATTCTCTCTCAGATACAGGCAGCAACAGGGTTCATGGCAGATAGTTATACAGGCAAGACTGAGGGCTGAGTGAAAATGTTTTCCCTCCTTGATCGAAGCATGGATAAAGTGCAGAAGATTCAGCCTAGCAGCAGTTCATGACTGACTTTGATATAAGCGTAAGACTTTACTTTTCTCTACACTGAATTTCATTTTGCTAGATAGGCCCAGGGTTCAAGTCTATCTAGATCCATCTGGATCTTGAGCCTATCTTCTGGGGTGTTGGCTATTCCTGCCAGTTTAGTGTCATCTGTAAATGTGATGAGTTCTCTGTCTATCCCTCATCCAAATCCTTCATGAAGATGTTGAAGAGTAATGGGACTAAAATGGAACCTTGGGGTCCCCCACTGCTTGTTTCCCTCCATGTAGATGTAGTTCAGTTGAGGACCACAGGCTGAGTCCATCTGGCGCTGATGCTGTCTATCCCACATATTTTTAGCTTACCAAGCCATAGGTGGTGGTTTACATTGTCAAAGCCTTTTTAAATCCGTATACTATATGCACTGCATTTCTCTTGTCCGCTAATTTAGTAATTTTTGTCAAGAAATGAAATAACATTTATTTATTATCCATTTTTGGATCCTTCATAAGTCCTGGTAAATCATTCATATCTAAACTGAATAACAAGGGTTCAAATATGCATCTTCCCCCCCCCCCCCGGTAAGCATAGATCCTTCTTCTCATGGCTCCATTGAGCCCAAGCCTCCCTCTTAAACAAGGGCTTGGATCAGGGCAACACTCCGAGCTCCATTTTGAGGGCAATCCATTGTCCATTCAATCCATCCCATTGTCCATTGGCAATCCACTCTAGCATCCTAGAACAATCTCCCATCGTTTGGTACTTACCAAAACGCGCATAGACGTCGGTCACAGCTTGGTTTATGGCTAAGTCAAGGAGTCCACGACCCAAGCAGAAATGAGGAAAGATCAAAAATATTTTTTTTAATGTTTGGTTGAATTCTAGGAGAGGCTGAAAAAGAAACACAGATGCTAGTCTTGCTCGAATTCACAAGATTCCTTCCTAACTTACAAATATATATTAAATTTCTTTTACAACCCCTGGTATGCCCAAATATGGGAGGAAGATCACCACTTCAACTCTCTGTCCTTCGGCTCGTCACAAGAGACCATCCAGGCAGAAACCCAGTATTTTTACTGTTGCCTTTTTGTTACATTTTGTTGTATTTGTGCTGATAAATAAATAAAGGGAGACTAGTATAGATCTATTTCAAGCTATTTAGCTCTCATCAGCTAGCCATACCCTTACTGGGATTTGAACCTGGGCTATATTACATACCAGGCAGACTTCTTAGCCATTAGGCCACAGGCTCTTATCCGTTATCAGCGAAGCCAGGGTGAAAGGTATCTATTAGATTTCTTTTACAACCCCCGGTATGTATGTATGTATGTATGTATGTATGTATGTATGTATGTATGTATGTATGTATCTATCTATCTATCTATCTATCTATCTATCTATCTATCTATCTATCTATCTATCTATCTATCTCTATCTCTATCTCTATCTCTATCTCTATCTCTATCTCTATCTCTATCTCTATCTCTATCTATCTATCTATCTATCTATCTATCTATCTATCTATCTATCTATCTATCTATCTATCTATCTACATACGATTTGAGTTTAGGATGAGATGCCAGATGTCAGGTGTGAAAGACCAGGACCACACTTGAAGTCCCAATTAAACTGATTTATTACAATCCATGCCTACACGCAGGAATCTCGTCAACTAATGGTTACTACTATTTTAGCTCTAGATAAGCTTCAGCTGAATTCAAGAGGGATTGGAATTAGTCAATTTGTGGCTACATAAGTGACACTGGGCTGATTCCTCTTTTGACCCTCAGTTTCTGCCGCTCCTTCTCCTACACCAGATTAGTGGTATACATCCTGATTAGTAACATCTTTTGATGTGAAGATGTGACAGTAGGAAATCTGGATAGCAGACCTTTTTTTCCCCCCCTGAGAAAAGGAACATGATGAAACCTATAAAAGACATGTCCTCATTTTGCAACATCTCTATATAATTTTCCAGAATATCAGATTATCTTATGCTGGAACATTTAGACACAGTGCAAAGGTTCGTGAATATCAAATGTTTTCTGATACTTTCCATTGGGCAGCTGCTCCTTTTAAACTGGCATTATCCCTTAAAGCTTATGAGCCATATATTGAACCATGTCCTGACATAATGGAGCATAACTAATGTATGGTACTCTCCAGTGGTGGGTTTCAAAACTTTTTAGAACCTCTTCTGGAGGTGTGGCCTGCTTTGTGGGAGTGGCTTGCTGGCCATGTGACAAGGTGGGAGTGGCTTGCCAGCCATTTGACCAGGTAGGAGTGGCTTGCCAGCCATGTGACTGGGTGGGGATGGCCAACTTGTAAAATGTGGTGGAACTCACTTAACAATGCTCTTGCTTAGCAACCAAAATGTTGGCTCAGAAACTCTGGCATTTGAAGCACGCAAGTCTTAAAGCTGTCAAGTTACAAGACCCTTGCACCCCTAACCCTTTAGAAAAAAAAACCCCAGGGGTGTTCAAACTTGACAGCTTTAAGACTTGTGGACTTCAACTCCCAGAATTCCTCCTCTCGCTCTTCATCTTGATGATGTGCGGACGGGCGGTGGGGAGGGAGCTGGAACCGGTTCTAAACGACACTGTAGATTTGTGGAACCTCTTCTATAGAAGAGGTTAGAACTAGCAGGAACCCACCCCTGGTACTCTCATTACAACCGAGCCTAAGAAAAGTCACTCACCGCATTATTTTCGAAGAGATCCAGAATAAATGTAATGGCACTGGTGTTAATACCAACGAAGAGATTAATGCAGGACAAGACAACATAGGCAGTGCTAGGGACGTTAAAATAGCGGGATGCAGGGTACATCATAGGAATTATGGCCCATCTGTATACGGAACAATGAGAAACAAAAGTGGTATAATTCAATTAATCAAAATATACAGTCATAGCTTCCCCCTTCCCCAATAAAGTGGTTCAATGGCCATGTTGTTACAGACTGTCTTTTGATTTTTTTTAAAAAAGCCATTTTGTTATTTGTCTGCATAAACATTCATTCTTCCAGTGCCCATTATTCAGGCCAGCTGACAAGGAACATTTGAAACCATTCAAAAGAGCAGAAACTTTACAAAAAAGTTGTTTATTACTTTATTTGTAAGATGAAGTGGGGAAAAAAACAAAAGGAGATTTCTTCCAACAACAGGTTTTCTGAACTGCTTAGAAAGTTAGCAACTGTTTCCAGGGCTGCCCCGTGGACCAGGTCCAGGATAGACATGTATACCTGGGCATCATCTGCATACCTAATCCCATGCTCACCCAAGGTGATTAAAAAGGAGGGGAAAGACAGCTGAGTTCTGTGAAACTTTACAAAGCATGGGAAATATGAAGAGAGGCATTATAGGGTAAACACAGAAAGGTAAGAAGATGATGCATTACACAATTATTACCAACTGCCTTGTTCAATGACCATTACAATTATACAATAGTGCGATAGTCATGTGATGTACTTAATAGCCCACAGAGCAGTGGTGGGTTTCAATTTTTTTTTAGAACCTCTTCTGTAGGTGTGGCCTGCTTTGTGGGAGTGGCTTGCCAGCCATGTGACTGGGTGGGGATGGCCAACTTGTAAAATGTGGTGAAACTCACTTAACAACGCTCTTGCTTAGCAACCAAAATGTTGGCTCAGAAACTCTGGCATTTGAAGCACGCAAGTCTTAAAGCTGTCAAGTTACAAGACCCTTGCATCCCTAACCCTTTAGAAAAAAAACCCAGGGGTGTTCAAACTTGACAGCTTTAAGACTTGTGGACCTCAACTCCCAGAATTCCTCTTCCAGTCATGTTGGCTCAGGAACTCTGGCATTGAAGTGCAAGTCTTAAAGCTGTCAAGTTAGAAGACCCTTGTACCCCTAACCCTTTAGAAAAAAAACCCCAGGAGTGTTCAAACTTGACAGCTTTAAGACTTGTGGACTTCAACTCCCAGAATTCCTCCTCCAGTCATGTTGGTTCAGGAACTCTGGCATTGAAGTGTGCAAGTCTTAAAGCTGTCAAGTTACCAGACCCTTGCACTCCTAACCCTTTATAATAAATACCCAGGGGTGTTCAAACTTGACAGCTTTAAGACTTGTGGACTTCAATTCCCAGAATTCCTCCTCTCGCTCTTCATCTTGATGATATGCCGGCGGGCGGAGGGAGGGAGCTGGAACCAGTTCTAAACGGCACTGTAGATTTGTGGAACCTCTTCTATAGAAGAAGTTAGAACTGGCAGGAACTCACCCCTGCCACAGAGATACACTTAACGATCGCAGCAGAATTGATGTAAGTCCAGCAGAGGTACCAAGTTGCAGGTCCCCATTGCAGAAGGTTAAGTGAGAACTGTCTGCAACTGTTTTTATAAGTAATTAACCAAACTTTGAATTATTCTAGGAAATAAGCAGGCAAACTGTAGAGTTTTTGCAGAATTGATGCGATATGGTGAATAAAAAATGTCTATTGAAACATGTACTTTAACATTGGCTTCATTTCACATATTTAATGAGACATCTATATAACTTACCCATATAACAACAGCAATATTATAAGTGCGGGAAGATTGGTTGGTGATGTGTACGCTTTCTTTCTGAAACTCATGAATATTGCCACCACTAAGCCAGCACTCACTATATAATTCACCTGGCACAGAGGAAAAGAAAAATACAGTATGTGTTAAATTGAAGAGTCATCCAGAAAGGTAGTTTTTAGTAAGATAAATAAACAGAGATTAGCTTGTTCTGTCTTACTTGATTCTTTGAAAACAATGTTATATATATATATTTTTTAAAAAAGAAAAAGTTGGCAGGAAGAAAAACTTGCGGAAAGCTACCTACACCATAATTGCCAACAGCATGATTATTGTCCATACTGGTGAGTAGCACCTGGTTGAAAAAGTATATGAAGGGAAGCAGAATCACTCACTAGGTCCCAAAGGAAGTTGGTGAACCAGTAAATAAAAAGGCTCACGCCACTGACGAATTGGAGATGCTTGGTTTTCGCCACTTGTTCTTGGATCAGATATAAGACAAAGCTTGCTGGGATGAAAGACATGGCGAATATCACACAGATGGAAACGAGGGCATCTATTGAGGTGGTTAGCCTGGAGTGAGACATGTCAAGAACAGCCAATAAGCCAGAACCAAAAGCTGCAAGAGTTAATTCTCGTTAGGTTCACATTTCACCACAAGATTGACAATTAGACATGGTTGATTGTACACCCACCACTGAAGACAAGTCCCAGTTCTCCTATGGTTCTGCCAGGAATGTGCAGTCAGGGGAGGCAAGGGAGGCAGAGCCTCACCACTGTCATCATGAAAAGAAAAAAAAATTAAAAGGAAAAAGGCTGAGCTAGTTGCTGCCAGAGTCACAGTGGATGACTCTGCTTAGTGCTTAAGTGTTTAAGAAAGCCTCTTAAAAAAGCGCCCTCTGCAGGAGGAGGCGGGAGAACCACGTGCCTCATTTAGTCTGACTTTATGATCACTCGAGCAGAGTTAAGCAAGGGTTAAAAGCTGAAAAATTCCTTATGTAGATGAGGCACGTGGTTCTCTTGCCTCCTCCTGTAGAGGGCGTTTTTTTAAGAGGCTTTTTTTAAACAGTTAAGCATAGTCATCCATTGGGGACTCTGGCAGCAGCTAACCCAGCCTGACCTCAGCAGCTCTTGCCTTTTTCCTTTTACATTTTTACATTTTCATCATGGCAGACAAGAGCAGGGTTGAAATCCTCTGTGAAACAGCTTGAAAAGGTACGTGGGTCGGAGGGAGGGGGAGGAATTCAAAATTAATGTAATTTGTAAGTAATTGTAATTTGTGAGTATTTTTTGTGTGTGTGTGCTTTTCTTCACTCAGAGGGAAGGGGGTAGGAGAGGCAGGGAGGGCAGCCCGCCAGCTTTCTTTCTCTGTATCGGGGAAGCCCGCCAGCAGAGGCGGGTCTTTTACCCGCCTTTGCTGGCGGGCTGGCACTTTCTTTCTTTTTTGAAAGCGGCTTTTGGCCGCTCCGGCGCTTTTGCCCACTATCAAGAAAGTGGAATTTGGCCGCTTCGGCGCTATGTCTGACATAGAGGCGGGACCAGTGACGTGCGGTGAGGTTTATGGCTGATTGTGATGACGTCAGTGCCTCACCAGCCATAAACCTCACCGCACGTCACTGGTTCTGACAGAATCTACTAGTGCTAAATTTTTACTATGGCTGCATTGTTGAGTTTTTCTCCTGCTTCATTTTATTGGTGGAAAAAGGAATCTGAACCAGTTGTGGCTTGGTAAAAGATATACTGGGCTGCTGTTGCAGAGCAGAGGTGGGTTCCTACCAGTTCGCACCTATTCGGTAGAACCGGTTCGTCAAATCTACCGAACCGGTTAGAAGAGGTTCCACCAGTGGACCCGGAAAGCAGGCCACACCTACAGAAGAGGTTCCAAAATTCTTTGAAACCCACCACTGGTCCTTGGATATGATTATTCTACACTATCATGCTCCTATGTATAAAACTCAGTGCCTCTGTGAAAGGTAAGGATGACTACTGCGTTTGTGGTGCAATCAGAACATTGCGTGTGTTGAAGTTGTTTTAATGCAAACCAAAGATGCCTTTTAAAAAACAAGTTTACATCATATTCTTATGCATGCCAGTGCTGTGTGTGAGGTAATTTAAGGTGGTTCTGACAAGTGTCGTCGGCATCTTCATATCCGGTCACATGGGCGGCAAGCCACTCCCACAAAGGAGGCCACACCCACAGAGTAGGTTCGAACAATTTTTGAAGCTCACCACTGTTGCAGAGGCAACCATACAGTTCCCATCATTCATTTATTTATTGTTAACCGTGTATAAATATAGCAGTTAATGTAACTAGCTTGAGATTGTTTATTGCAAGGGTCAAATTCTGTGTGATGTACAATATGCACTTTTAAAGTACTCTTGTATGAATATTTTTAGCTTGCAGACAGACATATTTTTACTAATAAAGAATATTTGTAGGTTGACATGAGGGGTCCTTGTTGCTCTCTGAGCTTGCTTGTTTAGTGAAGACATTTCATTATCAAACCAGTGAGGGAAGCCCCCTCTCCAGAAGAATGAAATAGTTTGGGAAATATTTAAAAAAGGCAGAATATTATATTTCCCTAAAGGAGAAAAGGAGAAACATGTTTTTAGAGGCAGAAAGCAGCTCCCGGTGTTTCTTAATAGCCCACAGCATAAGCCAGCACTTTAAGGAGATAAAGAGCTTATTGAAAGAGGAAGCCAACTATCTAGATGAGTCCATTCATAAGCAAAGCAAATATTGCGGGCAGAAATCCATTCAAGGCAGGATATTTCGAAACTCCTTGCAGCAAAGTTGTGACAGCTAACAAAAGCAGAATGGCAGGATTAGTACTGCAGCCCCTCACCCAAGATCCAGCACAGGAGGAAAGCCATAGGAATTGTCCAACACAAGCCCCTTCATTGCACAAACCCACCCACCCACCCCCAGCAGCATTTCAGGACCTATATAGAAATTCTGGCACTCATCTAGCTAATTGTTCAGCTGACCAGATGGATTTTCCTTCTAACACCAGGCAACAATCACCTGTGCTAGTAAAGAGTAAGATTTTTTACAAGTATTAAGCTGTGATGTCCAGACCTGCTACATATAAGGGAGGGAGCAGGAAGAATAGAATTAAAACTGCAATCGGAGTAATTGGGAATTTAAAAAGCCAACAAGTGTTACCTACACAGTGATGTCAGACAACTGATCCTTCGTGAGGTTCAGTGGATGGTTAATAGCAGTTATGCCATATTCTTCTGGATCCTTATTTTGTTGGAGATTGGCTCTGAGAATTGCATTGTTGGCTACATTGAGAAAACTGACCACAGCATGCCAGCCTTTATTGTTAAACCACACCTGGGAAAACAACGCAGAAGATTACACACCTCAGCCAGTCAGAATCCTTTAAAATTCTGATTTTATCAGGAACAAGTAACAGGTTGGCGCACCTATCCTCCGCGAGCTGCGCTGGCTACCTGTCGATCTCCGGGTGCGCTTCAAGGTGCTACTTGCCACCTATAAAGCCCTTCATGGTAGTGGATCTGGATACTTGAGAGACCGCCTCCTGCCAATTACCTCCTCGCGACCGATTAGATCACATAGATTAGGCCTCCTCCGGATTCCATCTGCCAGTCAGTGTCGACTGGCAACCACGCGGAGGAGAGCCTTCTCGGTTGTAGCTCCGACCCTTTGGAACGATCTCCCCATGGAGATTCGTACCCTCACCACCCTCCAGACCTTCCGCGCAGCCCTTAAAATCTGGCTATCCCGTCAGGCCTGGGGCTAAAGATTGTAATCCATCCCCACCCGAATGGTATGAATGTTGTGTTCTTTTTAATTATGTATTGTGCTTATGTGTCATTGTTTGTATCCCCTTTCCCTATGAGTTGTAAGCCGCCCTGAGTCCCCCCAGGGAAAAGGGCGGCCTATAAATAAACTTTTCCATTCCATTTCCATTCCATTTCATTCCATCTTGCCCAAACGGCTCATGCAGCTAATGACAGAAACTGCACAGGTTTCAATATCTACTTTATTTATTATTATATGCACACTAGTACTCTGGGTTTTTCCTCCATAACAAATCAGGGGTGGTAGTTCCAGGTTTTCAATTTTTTACCCTCTTGTTCATAATTCAGCGTTTGCTTATTCCTTGGAATTCAAGGAAAGCTGGAGCTTTTCCCCAGCTTTTGTCAAGAGCCGAGTTGGCGCAGTGGTTAAATGCAGCACTGCAGGCCACTTCAGCTGACTGCAGTTCTGCAGTTCGGCTGTTCAAATCTCACCGGCTCAGGGTTGACTCAGCCTTCCATCCTTCCGAGGTGGGTAAAATGAGGACCCGGATTGTTGTTGGGGGCAATATGCTGACTCTGTAAACCTCTTAGAGAGGGCTGAAAGCCCTATGAAGCGGTATATAAGTCTAACTGCTATTGCTATTGCTATTTTTTCTTTCTCTCTCTCTTTATTCAATTTGTATATTTAAACAGCAGAAATCAAACTTCTTTTCTTTCTCCTTCTTTGGGTCTGAATAACAATAGCAATGCATTAATGTGCATATAATATGGAGTGCTGGGGATGTTTTGTAGAAGTTTGATCACTGCAGTTCTGCATGTATAGTAAGTATCCTTCTTAGGGTTTCTAGATTGTTTTTTTAATCTAGAACATATAAAGGTAGTATATCGGAGTAATCCAAACAATTTGGAAAAATATTTTGTTTCATAGAATGGTTCACTTTCCTTTCTCTTCCTTTTTTGGTTGTAATGTTATATTTTCATAGTTTTTATTTTTGTGCCTTTAAGTCAGTATTGATTCCTGGTGATTTCCTGGAAACGTTCTGCAATCTTCTTGGCAAAAGTTTTGAAGTGGGTTGCCCCGTCTCCTTCCTAGGACTGAGAATCTCCCAGCTGACTTTGTGCCCAAGGCAAGACTAAAATTCAAAATGTCCTGGTTTCTAGGTACTTTAACCATTATACCATACTATTGTAACAATATGTCTGCAAAAATAATTTTGGTAATTTGGTATCATACAATACAATGTTTTCATTTCATTTACATAAATGAACATGTTTCTGGATACAAGGCCGTATTGGCAAATCAACATGTTACATGTCCCCAAACTATCTTAAAATTGTTTTATTCACTCTTCCGTTTCCTTACTAAAAAGCAAACCAAAGTTATTATTCTCTTTAAATTAATTATCCTTTACTGAACTTTGTGTTCAATTACCGAGTTATGCAAGATTTTATGAAAATAAGTATTAAAATACCTTAATATTGTGTTCAGTTTCCATATATTTAAGAAAAGTTGGCATTTCTTTAGCAGCAATCCTTGTTATTTCACCCTAGGCAGCGGGAAACAAAGGTTCAGAATTCCTTGTTTAAATTTTAGTGTTACAAATACTAAAGAAAATGTTAGATTTGGTGATAATCAAGTGACAAAGCAGATGCAAAAGTTATTTCTTACCCCTGTTATATTCATCATTCGACCAACGTCTTTCATAAAATCAATAATTTGATCTCCGGTGATAGGTGGTATTGGAAGTTGCCCTCCAATGGAAATTCCTCCATATCTAAATACAAGATTACATAACCTTAAATTCTGTAAAAGAGAACCATACTCTACTTTTAATAGATAATGGATACAATAAAAGTTCCCTTCAACATAATTTATACAGTACCCCTCTCCCCAAAAGAAATATGTTATGGAGATTTTCAGTCCTCCAGGTCATAGTTGTCTCAAAGGTGCTTTTTCAAAAGGCATCTGGACTATTTTTATTGAGGAAAAAGAAGACATTTCGATTCTCATCCAAGAAGCTTCATCTGAAGAAGCGAAACCTCTTCTTTTTCCTCCATAAAAAAAGAGTCTAGCTACCTTTTCAAAAAACAGCATTTGAGACAAAAAGGAATATGATTCTCACTTTCATTGTTGATAGTGAATTGCACAAATAAAATAAATACAGAAAGCCCTCAGCTAATGGCCTTGATTGGGACTGGCAAGTCTGCCACTAAGCGAAGCAGTCACTAAGTGGGAAATCCCATGATTATGTTTCAGTGACGTGCGGTGAGGTTTATTGCTGGTGAGGCAAAAAGAAAGACATGGAGTCGGACAAAGCGCCGGTGCGGCCAAAAGCCTGTTTCTTGAAAACGGGCACCGGGAGGGAGATTGAAAAGGGCTGGCCTTGGTGACATCACAATGTAAAGTAAAATCTCCCCTCCACATTTTCAAGCCGTTCGCAAAAATGCCCCATTCTGATCCTTCAAATGCTGCAATCCTGGAATATGTGGAAGGCTCGAATTGGGGCATTTTTACGGAGAGCTTGAAAATGTGGAGGGAGATATTCCTTCCTCTCCCCGATCTGAAGGTCAGCACAGGATGAGAGACAAAATCCCCCCCCTCCCCATTTTCAAGCAGCTTGCAAAAACGCCCCGTTCTATGCTTTCAATCCTGCAATCCTGGATAATGTGAAGGATCGGAATGGGGCGTTTTTTGCAAACCGCTTGAAAATGGGGAGGGGGGATTTTGTCTCTTATCCTGAAAACCAGAACCAGGAGGCACCTGAGCCTTGGACCAGTGGGGAGGAGACAAGGGAGAGTGAGCCGGAGGCCAGTAGTGAGTTGTTCCTGGATGCACGCCATCGAAGAGCTAATAGGCGTCAGGAACAATTACGCAATTATAGGAGGTGATTGCACTCAGCTGGTGGTCATTAGGCTCCTCTCCAGACTATAAAAAGCTACTGGTGCACACGCCCCTCTTTGCAGAAGTCAATGCAGGATTGAATGTCGGAGGACATTACTGTGACCTTGGCAGGCTGGATTGCTGCCAAGCCTTATCTGTGTTTATTGCTGCCCGAGTTTGTCTGAGTTGCTGCCAAGGTCCTTATCTATTTGTTCTGCTTCGCTTTCAACCACCAAGGTTTTGGTTTCTTGCTATTAAAGTACATTCCAGTTAAGCTTGTTTCGGCAGTCATTACTGGACGGAGGAGTGGGTCAGAACAGCTTTCAATGTATACAAGAGCAGTTTATTCTCTTGCAAATCCTTTCTCTCCAAACTCTTCTCTATTCTGCAAGACGGGGGTAGACAGATTCGGGGCACAGAACAACACTGAAATGGTGATCACATGAGTAAGGGATGCTGCAAAGGTCATAAATGATAATAAATGGGCTATAAAATTATTTTTCCAGCACCGTTATATTTTTGAATGGTCACTGAAGAAAATGAGGACTGTTTGTATTCTTTCCAAACCAAGCACAGCCCTCTATTTTGTATTTCTTGTACTTGTACTTGTACTTGACGCCTCTTCACCCATCATGGGTATAGGCGACTTCCATGGAAATTTGACGCCACTGTTTTTGGTCCTGGGCTAGGGTTGTCAGGTGGTGCAGCCAGTCGCTATTATATGATTTTCGGCTAAGATTGAATGGGCGCATGACTATATCTTCGGCTTTCCGTTTGAAGTGACGCAGAGTGGTTAGACGAACACCTCCTTTTGGCTGTTTCCAGGTCGGACCAGGCTCTGCAAGCAGGGAAATTTTTGGGATTCGATTTTCTGGCATTCTCAATGTATGGCCTAGCCAGCGCCAGCGTCTAAGTTCTATAATGGCAGATACATTTTCATTGATATCACATCTTCGGCGGATTTCAGCATTGGATATTCTTTCAGAGTACTTGATTTTCGTAAGTCTACGCAAGCAACGGTTTTGAAATAAGTCCAGTTTGTGTTGCTGAGCAATTTTTATTGGCCAGGTTTCACAACCGTATAATAACGTTGGTATGATAGCAGCCTTGTATATACGGACTTTGGTTTTCAGGCAAAATAATAATTTTGTATTTCAGACAAAATAATACTGATTAGTCCTATCTTATTATTTGTCAGTTATTTGAAATTCTTTAGACTTAGAAAAAAATCAGCAAAAGATATACAGCACATAGTGGTCCTACCTTTGCTCATTGACCCAATATTTACTCTTTAAGCTGCCAAGAAAAATAAAAAAAAACATTTTAAAATGTAATCATCTTTAATATACTGCATTCATTAAAATTCTTTCAGATGCAAAATTACATCTGTGCCACGAGGATCAAGTTGGGGATTTTGTGGCTGTTTTGCTGACTGAGATGTCAACTTTAGGAATTTATAAGCCTCTTCAGATGATTGGTGAAAAGGATGACTCTATGCAGTCTGTACACTTAATCCTTGTCCCTGACCATTATTGGTTCCTCTGACTTGCACAGAAGCTACGAAAGTACAAGTTATAAAAAAATAATAATTCTTTGATGTGTATTTTGCTCAGAACTTTTTCTGAACAAGTGTGCCTAATCTAACCTCATGGAGATATTTTTTTTAACAACAAAAAAACAGATAGACAAAAGGCAAAAGTTTGTTATGGCTAGAAGCCAGCATAAAAGACAAATAAATGGGCATACAGAGAAATAAAAGAAAAAAAAACTAGCCAGTGGGTGGAACTTTATCATTTAAGTGTCTTTTATTGCACTGTTGAAGCTGAGAAGCAAAACCCAGCACCACTACAAGTGGTCCAGATTAGGGGTCTCCAACCTTGGCAACTTTAAGTCTGGCGGACTTCAACTCCCAGAATTCCCTAGCCAGCAAATTCTGGGAGTTAAAGTCCGCCAGGCTTAAAGTTGTGGGAGCGCCTTCCCTCTGGAATGAGCTGCCCCCGGAGCTTCGCATAATTCCTGACCTCTGGTCCTTCCGACGCGCCCTAAAAATTTGGCTTTTCCGGCAAGCGGGCCTGGCCTGAACTAAATAAAATAAATGATTGATTATTGTTAATTTTAATCGAATTTTTTAAAATGTTATTGTTAATCTTAATTGGTTTTTTTTTTGGGATACTCTATATAATTTTTTAAAACTTTTGTAATATGTGGTGTTTTTTTAATGTTGTACGCCGCCCTGAGTCCTTGGGAGAAGGGCGGCATATAAATCCAATAAACAACAACAACAACAACAACAACAACAAAAGTTTCCAAGGTTGGAGACCCCTGGTCCAGACATGTTTGTTAGCTAGTAGGAAAGCTACATAATAAGCACCTGATTGCTCTGGAATTGTAGCATAAACTCAAATAAAAACTGCTCTATAATGTGTGATAGTATCAACTTCCTTCATGCCTCAAGGCCAGAAGATAGTACTGTATTTCCAGAACAAGAGTGCAGAAGGAAGGTTGTTGAAAGTGTACCGATGAAAGCCCAGCAATACTCAGAATAGGCCAGTTTAGCAATAGCAATAGCAGTTAGACTTATATACCGCTTCATAGGGCTTTCAGCCCTCTCTAAGCGGTTTACAGAGTCAGCATATCGCCCCCAACAGTCTGGGTCCTCATTTCACCCACCTCGGAAGGATGGAAGGCTGAGTCAACCTTGAGCCGGTGAGATTTGAACCGCTGAACTGCAGATAACAGTCAGCTGAAGTGGCCTGCAGTACTGCACCCTAACCACTGCGCCACCTCGGCTCAGTTTATTGGGAATTGGTGAGAAGAACATCACAAAAAACCAGTAAGCATCGTAACAATAATCTCTTTCATTAAAAAAAAACATCACAGGTACTGGATTAACTTTGATTATATTATTGTATGTATTTCATTATAGCATACAACCTCCACTTTTCAATATCATGGAGACAGGGCAGAAAAAAAATGTTGGCATGGCATATTTTTATTATGGTTAGATGCTACTGGGAAAAAACCCACAGAAAACTGAACAGCTGACTTGTTATTTAGAAGTCTTAGGACCAACAATCCATTCATACAAACTGTAGCAGGTTCCTAGCTAGAATCATTCATCACACAAAGCTATTGTATACTTTCTTTTTTTTAAACTAGTTTTACGTGGGAATCTGCCATTACAGTTTATTGTTATGTGCCAATACAGCGTCTGAATTTGAAAATGTATAAATACATGTATACAAATGTATAAATACATGTATAAAACCAACCTGCTTCTTATTAGGGTGGGATATGTTTTCACCAAGAAATCAGAAATATTTCGGTAAGTGAGATCCTGAAGAATTTCTGTACCATGTTGAACCCTCTGTAAGATGAAGAAAATATTCATTAAATTCTTTGTGGTTATAACTTAATATTTCAGAGATTCAGACGCTAGAAAAGATCTCATAGGAAAGTTTTAGATTAAGATAACTGTTATTTTGCTGGAAACTGAAAGCTACCTTGTCTTCCTTGGGGGATTTTGTTTGTATATTTTGATCTCAAGCCACATAAAATAAGTAAAAGCCACATTGGATTTGCTGAATGCTTCAAAAGATTTGTAAGCCGGGAGCTAAAATGTTGGCAAGTGACATTTGAAGACTGGCTTTTACTATAAGACAGCCATAAAAATATAAACACATATACACGTTTGTAATTTTAGAGAATAAATGCAACAATCTTGTAGCACTTTAAAGTCTAATCAGTTTAATGCAACAGACTGAGTTACAAAATCTTACTCAATAATTGCTTAATCTTTTAAGTGCCAAAAGACACTTCACATTTCCTGTAATTTTAAATGAACACATCTCTTTTTAGATTGGGATAAGAGAGTAAATATACAATTCTTTTGTAGCTAGCAAGTAAAATTTATGAAGAATGTGAATTTAACCACTGAGAGGCAGTGTTGCCTTCCCATAGCAAAGATATGGGATATTTTCTTTGAAGTAATAGCAATTTTCTAACCTATCCAGTAAGCTTTGGCAAAACAGTCTGGAAATAGTTTCCTAATACATCCCTGTTTTATAGAAAGAACAATTTATGTCATTATGAATTCTTATTTTGCACTGACAAGGCTAAACAAAGTCTCTGTGTACCAGTGGTGGGTTTCAAATTTTTTTTAGAACCTCTTCTGTAGGTGTGGCCTGCTTTGTGGGAGTGGCTTGCCAGCCTGAGATCGGGTTGGGAGTGGCTTGCCAGCCATGTGACTAGGTGGGTGTGGCCAACTTGCAAAATGTGGTGAAACTCACTTAACAAGGCTCTTGCTTAGCAACCAAAATGTTGGCTCAGAAACTCTGGCATTTGAAGCACGCAAGTCTTAAAGCTGTCAAGTTACAAGACCCTTGCACCCGTAACCCTTTGGAAAAAAAACCCAGGGGTGTTCAAACTTGACAGCTTTAAGACTTGTGGACTTCAACTCCCAGAATTCCTCCTCCAGTCATGTTGGCTCAGAAACTCTGGCATTTGAAGCACGCAAGTCTTAAAGCTGTCAAGTTACAAGACCCTTGCACCACTAACCCTTTAGAAAAAAAAAACCCCAGGGGTGTTCAAACTTGACAGCTTTAAGACTTGTGGACTTCAACTCCCAGAATTCCTCCTCTCGCTCTTCATCTTGATGCTGTGCGAAGGGACAGGGGGGGGGAGGGAGCTGGAACCGGTTCTAAACGGCCCTGTAGATTTGTGGAACCTCCCACCTGCAGAAGAGGTTCTAAAATTTTTTTGAAACCCACCACTGCAACGGCACAATGCTCATTTTAAGGACAACATCACATCTGAACACAGCTTGGTGGTATGCCACTCTAAACTATGAAAGAATGATGGAATGTAAACAAAACAAACTTCTGGTTGTTAGGATAATTTTGCAATGAAAACATCAATGCATTTAACACGATATCATTTGCAAATACTTTTTTTAAAAAAAGGCTTCCCTCCCACTATTAGTCGATTTCAAAAGTCACAGTGCTTCGTATTAGTAGTTGATACTCAAATAGTACCTGTGGTGGAGGAAGACCTCCTGCTCCTAGTGGACACACTGGCAGCATAGTGAGTTTCTTCCTAGTGCTGCATTCACACGGAGGTGAGGGGTTGTCAGGACTCCATGTCTTAGTCCGAAAAAGGGCAGACACATGATAAGGGACAGTTGGTGTCCTCCAGGCCATTGATGTAGCAATGCAAGTGTAGTTACTACGGAGGGATTCAAAACCCAGTGTAAAAATCAAAGTTGATCACCGATAATCTTGCAAAATTATTGCATTTATATACCTCTCGTAACAGGACCAAAAATTCAAGGGAATGCCTCCTTAGTATTCTTTAAATAGAAATGAATGACACTCAATTTTCTTCATCACAAGCCTATGGATTATTTTTCCATACAGAAGCCATATAAAAATAATCCAATCTAATTTCATGCTCACTAATTAAAATTCAATTACATTTTACTTAAATTTATGTTGGATTGGATTGGATTTATTGCATTTATATGCTGCCCTTTTCCCCGAAGGGAACTCAGGGCGGCTCACAATTCAATCAGGGAAGGGGGTATAGACAGGGGATAAAAAAGACAAACATAACAATACACAATTTAAAAGCACACAACCACCATACCATTCGAGGAGGGGGGCAAAAGCTCTTTAGCCCCAGGCCTGTCGGAACAGCCAAGTTTTAAGGGCTTTGCGGAAGGCCTGGAGGGTGGTGAGGGTTCGAATCTCCACGGGGAGCTCGTTCCAGAGGGTCGGAACAGCCACAGAGAAGGCTCTCCTCCGGGTAGTCGCCAGTCGGCATTGGCCGGCGGATGGAATTCGGAGGAGGCCTAATCTGTGGGATCTGATCGGTCTATTGGAGGTAATTGGCAGCAGGCGGTCTCCCAAGTACCCAGGTCCTATATGTTTAATACAATTGTATGTTTAATACAATGTTTAAATACAATTAGTATCATTACCTTCCCTTTCTGTGGCATTAAAAATTAGGAACTTTGGGAGGTCTCTAGGGAATGGGTTCAGGTTTTTCGGCGACTGCATACGATCATAGAGTTGGAAGGAATCTCCTAGGTCAACTACTCCAGAGGTGGTATTCAGCCGGTTCTCTCCGGTTCGGGCGAACCCATATCGGCGGCTGTGGGAGGCTCCCTCTACCTGCCCTGACGTAATGCGCGAGCACTGCACATGCACACAAGTCGGTATGCACGCGCAGACGCAGCATGTGTGAGCGAAGTGATCATGCATGCCCACCAGTGGTGGGATTCAAATAATTTAACAACCAGTTCTCTGCCCTAATGACCATCTGGGTAGGCGTGGCTTAGTGGTCATGTGGTCATGCGGGCATGGCCAACTCAAGGTCACTCACATCGATGGGCGCTTCGCCTTAGCTGTTACAATGTAATCAGGGTTAACCGGAGAGGCAGTTTCTGTAAGCAGGGCAATAAAGATTAGGCTAGAAACAACATCAGAATGTTTCCTTCCTGACTTTCTTACAGGATTAACCCTGTAAAGTGGAAAAAAACAAAAGGAGATTTCTTCCAACAACCGGTTCTCTGAACTGCTTAGAAAGTTACCAACCGGTTCTCCCGAATAGGTGCGAACTGGCTGAATCCCACCACTGATGCCTACGCTCAAATTTGTGAACCAATAGGGAAGGTAAGTGAATCCCACCGTTGAACTACTTCCTGCTTTCTGCTCAATGCAGACGCAATCCATACATTTCTGACTGATGGCCACACTGGGACTGAAAACCTCTACCTGACCCTGGGGACTTAGATTGGACAACTCCGATTTATAAGGTGACCTTCCCTACTTAAAGAGAGTAACTTAGGGAGCTATTTCCTTGAACCTTTAGACATATTTTACTTCCTTATTAAACAGCAATACATATGGATTCCACAGAACTAACTAACTATCTATCTATCTATCTATCTATCTATCTATCTATCTATCTATCATCTATCTATCTATCTATCTATCTATCTATCTATCTATCTATCTATCTATCTATCTATCTATCTATTTATGGGCTTTATATGCCGCCCAATCCCGAAGGACTCCGGGTGGTTTACAGAAAAAAGGGGAAGAAATAATAAAAAAGAAAAAAAAGGACAGATTTAAAATAGCTACACATGCATTCGCTCTAATCGGGGCTAGACCTCAACAATGAGGTCAACAGCCCCAGGCCTGCCGGAATAGCCAGGTCTTAACAGCTTTCCTGAAGGCCATGAGAGTGGGTGAGGTCCGGATCTCTGGGGGTAGCTCATTCCAAAGGGTCGGAGCAGCCACAGAGAAGGCTCTCCTCCGGGGAGCCGCCAGCTGACACTGTCTGGCTGACGGCATCTGAAGGAGGCCCACCCTGTGGGATCTCACCGGCCGCTGGGAGGTACGTGGCAGTAGGCGGTCTCGCAGGTACGCTGGCCCTAAGCTACTACTATTAAAACTGTTTGTTCTAGTCTAGTGTATGTAGGCAAGGCCCCTTTTAAAAAAAAAATACACAAATGATAAAACCTGGTTTTACACATCCTGCTCTCCCATGGAATAGATTGCTTTGCGCTTAGCACAAACTGTAAGCCTAGAAGCCTAGATTTACAAACTGTAAATCTATTGTGGCAACTTTGAAGCTATGTTGGTTGATATACACATTTTAGGTTTCCATTATGTTAACACCCCAGGTTGTCTTCACTTCATATTTTGTTTTATCCTTTGATGTCACTGTCAACTTTGCATTTTCTTCAAATCTCTACTTTTACTTAATGTTCAGAAGGCAGACTTTTCTGGGGTTATCACCTTCCTTGTTTATTCCTATGGATTATGGCTGATTGCCAAAGCAAAATAATTAAAACGAACTGCTGACTCCGATGGTGGCAGTATTTTGTTCCAGGAGGACATCAAAAAAATAAGATCGCTTGCACTATTTTTAATCTGTGTGGGCTGAAATTCCTTACGGCAGATGCAACACAAAACCCCAGTTTTGTGCCAGGACAAAAATGAACAGATGAAAAGAGAAGTAGAAAACAAACTTTTAGGCAAACTATCCCCAAGATGTTGCCTTTCAGATATGTTAGGAATCAGTTTGTAGAAGTTACAACCATGCATCTTATTTAGATCCAATTTTGTATATATTTAATTATAAACCCACCAGAGGTGGGTTCCTACCAGTTTGCACCAGTTCGGTAGAACTGGTTCGTCAAATCTACCGAACCGGTTAGAAGAGGTTCCACCAGTGGACCCACCACTGACACACACACAAACACACACACACACACACACACACACACACAGACTCACACAGAGAGAGAAAGAGAAAGAGAAAAGGAGAAAGAAAAAAAGAAAAAAAGAAAGAAAAAGTGACAGAGAGATGAAAGAAAAAAAGGGAAAAGGGACAGAGAGACAAAAGGAAGAAAAGAAAGAGAGAGGGGGGGGAGGGAGAGAAAACACATGGCCGGCAAGCCACTCCCACCAGGTCACATGGCTGGCAAGCCACTCCCACAAAGGAGGCCACACCCACAGAGTAGGTTCAAAAATTTTTTGAAACCCACCACTGAAACCCACTTAAACTGGATAGTTTTATTTCTAATAGATCGGCAGTAGAAGTAACTCATGTGAACCTGGCCAAATTTTCTTAATGTTATTTTTTTAAAATTTTAAACAAGCCTGACAGACGGATCGATTAAAATAATAGTTGTACAATTCTTATTTTGGTACACATTTATAAAATATTTATAACCAAGTGATTTAATCTCACCACACTATTTCTTCCTCAATGTAGTTCTTCTATTAGATTGGAAAAGAAACCCAAGGTGGCTGTAATGCTATAGGTAAGGCAATCAGGATTCATCGGGGGGAATAAGGACATAACGTATAAAATAAGTTCCATATTTAGACAGTGAGAGAGATCAGTGGGACTTAATCTGGTTGTGATTAAATCTCTTTCATTCCATTGGGTCTAATTTAAAATCGTCCATTGTTCCATAGGCTCTTGCTTAAGGTTGTGGGATGAAGGGACTTTATCATGTTAAAGCTTCAGTAATAGTATAGGATCTTTATAATTGGAGAGAGACAGAGAGAGAAAGAGAGACAGAGTGGGGGGAGAGGGAGACAGAGAGAGAGGGAGGGAGGGAGGGAGAGAGAGAGAGAGAGAGAATGAACTTACTAAAGAGGTTCACTCTTCAAGCACCGATTTCCAAATCCTGGTTTCTTTAAAAAGGCATCACGAAGAGAAACCATAAGTTCACTGCCAGGCTGTTCATTGCTAAATGAGATTGGGGGAGATTTAGATTATACAAAGAGATTAACTATAGGAAAGTACTTTCCTGCTAATGAAAATTAGCAGAATCACTGCAGATATTACTTAATTAACTACCCAATCTTAGAAGAAGCCTGTACGTTTCATAAAGATTACAAAAAAAATAATTGTTAAAAAAAAATCACATTGTTGTTTACTACAAAGGTTTAATTTCTCAAAGACATGATAAGCAAAGACATTGATGTGTAGTCCTGATTAACAAGTGGAAAATAGTTTTATATAAAAGGTGAGATAGTCGAACACTTGTGGCTGAACATTTGCAATTCACACAGCCTGCTGATCCAATATCTTCCCCGCGCCCCGCCCCCTGATTCAGTCTAATGCTATTGTTTTGTTCTGTCCCCGAATTGCATTCATCAACACTGTAATCAAGTCCGTTCTCCGTGTTCCTGGTACTAAACTTAGGTCAACGCAATATCATATCTCAACAAAGTTAATCTATTTATGAGTCAGCCTCCTTTCCGGAAACCTACTCAATATTCATATAATTCATGGGTCAGGAATAGATTGTTAGCCATCAAAACTCCAATTTACTTCATGTTTCCTTGTACATTAAAACAGTGGCCACTCCTTTCTCCATATATTAAGAGATTTTTTAATAAAAAAAATCCTGAGAAGTGAAAGCCTGAGGATGGAGTGGGGGCACCCCCTGAAACTCAGTATATCTAGTCTTTGAAAACTGAGGTGATGAATCTCCTAAGTGATATTTAGCAATGATGCAAATAGCGAGATGTTGCATATACCGTATTTTTCGCAGCAAATGACACTCTGAGCCATAAGATGCATCTAGCTTTTGGGGAGGAAAACAAGAAAAAAAATCTGCCTCTGCCATCAGTTTGCCTCCTTGCAGCAAACAGCAAACAGCCTGATAAGCTTCAGCACAGCCTGATTTAGCACAAGCAGCTGATTGGCTGTTGGATCGGCCTCCCAGAATACCACTGATCAGCTGTTTCAGGCTGTAGATTGCTGCCCATCACCACCACCTATCACCGCTTCCGTGTGCCCCATTTTTTTGCCTTCAAGCGCCCCATTTTCAGCCTTCGTGCATCCCATTTTCAGCCTCCACACGTCCTGTTTTCGTCCCGTTCCAGGTGGTGGGGATTGCTGCCACTGTCAACTGCCACCGCCGCCAGTGATAGGCAGCGATGGTGGTGATCCCGACCACCTGGAATGGGCCGAAAACGGGACGTGCAGAGTCTGAAAATGTGGTGCGCAGAGGTGGCTATAGGTGGTGGCAACGATGGGTAGTGACGGTGGTGATGGACAACGGCAATCTACACAACCTGGAACAGCTGAGCAGCGATATTCCGGGAGGCCAATCCAACTGCCAATCAGCTGCTCATGCTAAATTAGGCTGTTCTGAAGCTGACCAGTCTGTTTGCTGTTTGCTGCAAGGAGGCAAACTGCTGGGAGGCAGAGGCCGAAGGGTGGGGCTTCCGCAACATTCACTCTATAAGACGCACAGACATTTCCATCCACTTTTTTGAGGGGGAGTGCGTCTTATAGACCAAAAATTATGGAATATCTGATCTCCAACTGAATGGTGAAGACTAGCTAATTTTATATGATCTTAAAAGTTAATCAGGGTCAGATCAGGTTAGAACACGGATGGGGGGGTATCACACCAACCCCACGGTTATATGTAAGACTACTGTTAAAGTCAAAAATAATGTACAAAAAAGGCAACAGCAAAAAAGAGTTGTTCAGAAAATTGCATGAATTTTCTCATGAAATCAAGAGGAATCAAGCTCAATTCGAATAATATACATCTTCTCTATTTACAGAATTGTGTTATGTTGTATTAGGTTAAACTGTTATGTTAATGTATCGCAATAATCAGAACTGGCTCCCACCAGTTAAAAAGAAGGAAGAACAATAATAATCAATAAAGTGTAATATGTTTATGACTATATGGTCTGGTCATACATGACAAACATTCCATTCATCTAGGCATTCCTTATCCACATAATTTCAGTGTCTCATAGTTTAGCTTCTTAAGAGAAATACGTTCAAGAACTAAGCAAAGTCAGCAATAGATATAGACTTGTTTATAACAGAAATCTAAAAAATTGTGTTACAGTAAGTACTGGATTAACTAGTATCAGTGCTAACTAGAATGTAGGAAACTTCAGAGGCAAGGTTACTGCAAAAATAGACATACTAAGGAATCCTCTGACCTGAAGAAAGTAAATTGATGTCCATAGATCCAAGGGTGGAGGGTTAGACTGGGATATTCACCAAACGGAGGGATGATGACTGTAAATATCAGAGCCAGCAACACAAAGCTAGCAGGTAGAACAATCTGCCGGTAGAACAATATGGAATATGTGAGATAACTGCTTTCACATAGTATCCTGTTGTGGCCCGGCAGGAGCCGTTGGAGCTGCCACCAGACTCTGATAGCGAGGGGCCCTATGAGTCAACCCTGGAGGATGTGGAGGACCCTGGACAGGGTTCCGACTCCGAGCAGGGCGCAGAGAGACTGGTTGGCCACCAGGTGGGGCCTGAGCCTTGGATCAGTAGGGAGGAGGCAAGAGAGAGTGATCCAGAAACCAACAGTGAGTTGTTCCGGGATGCACGCCGTCGAAGGGCTACTCGGCGTCAAGAACAACTACGTAATTACAGGAGGTAATTACGCTCAGCTGATGGTCATTAAGCTCCTCTCCAGACTATAAAAGAGACTGCTTGTGCCACGCCCTTCTTGCAGAAGTCAACACTTGGACTAAAGAGAAATGAACTTGGCAGGCTGGATTGCTGCCAGAGTTAGTCTGAATTGCTGCCAAGGTTTGTCGGCCTTGCTGCCAAGGTCCTTATCTGTTTGTTTATTTGGCTTTCAGCCACCAAGAGTCTGGTCTTGTTATTAAAGGACATTCCATTTTACGCTTGTCTCAGCTTTCGTTACTGGATGGAGGAGGGGGTCAGAACAGTATCGTATTAATGGCAATAATAATAGCACTTAGACTTACAGTATGCACCGCCCCATATGCTTGACAGCACTCTCTAAGCAGTTTACAAAGTCAGCATGTCGCCCCCAAACAATTTGAGTCCTCATTTTACTGATCTCGGAAGGATGGAAGTCTGAGTCAACCTTGAGCTGGTGAGAATCGAACTCCTGCCTGTGGGCAGAGTTAGCATGCAATACTGCATTCTAACCACTAATGTCTTTGTCCCATACGGATATAAGACCCAAAAAGATCTAGAGTCGATACTTGTGCTGGAAATCTATCTAACCCTGGTTGTAATTCACATTAAATAACATGGTTATTTACACAGTAAATTTCAATTTCTACATTTCTGATTTTTTAAAAATCCTAAATGAGAAATTCCTACTAATGGCTTCTTAGTTATATAAAATAAAACTTTAAAAAGCCCAGGAAGCTGCATTAGTTAACCTAGTTTAGTATTGCTGGCCAGTGGCTTTCTAAGCTTTATGGACAGACTTTCCTGAAGCTGAAACCACAGTATGGGGAACAGAGGTGGGTTCCTACCAGTTCGCACCTATTCGGTAGAACCGGTTCGTCAAATCTGCCGAACCGGTTAGAAGAGGTTCCACCAGTGGACCCGGAAAGCAGGCTACACCTACAGAAGAGGTTCCAACGTTTTTTGAAACCCACCACTGGTCCTTGGATATGATTATTCTACACTATCATGCTCCTATTTATAAAACTCAGTGCCTCTGTGAAAGGTAAGGATGACTACTGCGTTTGTGGTGCAATCAGAACATTGCGTGTGTTGAAGTTGTTTTAACGCAATCGAAAGATGCCTTTTACAAAACAAGTTTACATCCTATTCTTATGCATGCCAGTGCTGTGTGTGAGGTAATTTAAGGTGGTTCTGACAAGTGTCGTCGGCATCTTCATATCCGGTCACATGGGCAGAAAACCACTCCCATCCGGTCACATGGGCGGCAAGCCACTCCCACAAAGGAGGCCACACCCACAGAGTAGGTTCAAACAATTTTTGAAACCCACCAATGATGGGGAATATGTGCAAACTATTGTCAAACTCTCCAGCATATAAATACCTAGCCAAAAGAGTGTTCTAAGCTATGTATGTATGGTATAATTCTCACTCTAGGACATTTTTATTCATTTGTTGTATTTGCATCCAGCTTTTCTTCTAGGAGTTCAAGGCAGACTAGTCGATTTCCCTTTCCCTTTATTTTCACAACAATAACCCTGCAGACAAAGCAGGCTAGATTCAGAGAGCGTACAAAGAGTCCATAATCCCCTTGTGAGCTCCATGTTTGAGTGGACTTGAATCAGGATTGTTTTGATCCCAGTCCAACATCTTAGTCACTGAATATTTAACATACCAAACAGGGATAGTTGATTCTACGGATCACCGACAAATGCACGCTCGACAAAAGAGCGCTGCTGAAACCGTGGCGAGAAAACCGTGAGTTCTAAATCGCACCGATGAATGAGTGCAGAAGCGCGCTGACAAGAGCACGCTGACAAAAGCGCCCCTCCAACGAACAAGTAGTAACCACGAGTTCTAAACCTAACCCTAAACCTAACCCTAACCCTAACCCTAAACCTAAACCTAACCCTAAACTTAACCCTAACCCTAACCCTTACTCTAAACCTAACCCTAACCCTCACCCTGAACCTAACCCTCCAACGAACAAGTAGTAACCACGAGTTCTAACTCTAACCCTAACCCTAACCCTAAACTTAACCCTAACCCTAACCCTAACCCTAACCCTTACTCTAAACCTAACCCTAACCCTCACCCTGAACCTAACCTTTACCTTAACTGAAATCATGCTTTTGTGGGCACGGTTTTGTCGGCGCGTTGTTGTGGGCGCGTTTATGACATTGCGGTTTTCGCACCGTGGTTTCGTCGGCGCGCTTTTGTCGTGCGCGCATTTCTCAGGTCACGGATTCTCTACAATGTAGACTCTGGACTTTCACACTGTAGTAGAACTATAATAAATGTCTTCATTAACTTCGATATATGTCATTTGGGGAGGGGGGGATAGTAAGCACGTACCTGAGCCAAGAAGTCTTTAATACTACGGGTGGTATGATGGAAACGTTTGATGAGAAGAGCTTTGATCTGCTGAAGTATAAGCTGGGCACCTTTATTTTGCCAAGATCCTTTGCCATCGCTCTTGTCTCCATCCAGAGAAGCACAGCTGTTTGTTGAAGGTCTTTGCGGGGTTCCTTCGTTGCCTCCCGCAGCAACGTTCTCCCGGTCGGTTCCTGGATTTTACAAATAAGAATTCCCATGCCCGAAGGAAGAAAGAGGTAAGGAGAGGAGGGCGGAAGGGAGAGAAGGAGAGAAAGTAGGAAAAGGAAGAGTAGGAATAGGGAAGAAGGAAGGGGAAGGAGAGGAGGAAGGAAGGAAGTAGAGAAGGGAGGGAGAAGAGAAAGGGAAAATAAGATGGTGTTATAACAGGCGGAAGAGATGGTAAATAAAGCAACCCAAATTGTATATTATAACCCGTGGTGGGATTCAAATAATTTAACAACCGGTTCTCTGCCTTAAGGACCAGCTGGGTAGGCATGGCTCGGTGGTCCTGTGACTGGGTGGGCATAGCCAACTCAATATCACTCACGGCGATGGCGCTTCGCCTTAGCTGTTACAATGTAATAAGGGTTAACCAGAGAGGCAGTTTCTGTAAGCAGGGCAATAAAGATTAGGCTAGAAATACTAGAATGTTTCCTTCCTGCCTCTCTTACAGGATTAGCCCTGTAAAGTGGGGGGAAAAAAACCAAAATGAGATTTCTTCCAACAACCGGTCCTCCGAACTGCTTAGAAAGTTAAGAACCGGTTCTCCCGAATCGGTGCGAACCGGCTGAATCCCACCACTGATTATAACCTATTAAATGGAATAACAAATGTATAAGAATGACAAATGTAAAGAAGAATAACAACTATGTGAATGTATACTTATAATTGTATGTAAGAGAATAAAAAATAAAAAAAACTTTTCGGGGAAAAAAAAAAGAATTCCCATGCCGGTTTTGTTCAAGGCACAATGAAAAAAATACTTTAGTCCCACAAGTCAGAGATCCATTTATTTCTTCAAGACTGAGGTTTAAACATTATAACAATAGATTTCTAAAGTCTTAACATCAAGCTGTGAACCGTCTTTATGGGTAGTTCTCGTCCTACAACCATTTATCTAGTGACTGAACTTACAGCCACACTGAAAAAAGCGACTTATGCCCTGGTCCTCAACTTATAACGATTTCAGTCAGGTGATCAAAATTTGGGCGCTTGGCAACCAGCATGTATTTTCGAGAGTTGCAACGTTCCAGGATCATGTGCTCACATTTGCGACCTTCTAAATTGGCTTCCGGAAAAAGCACGGTCAACGGGGAAACTAGTTTCATTCAGTGGCCATGTGGTCCACCTTAACAACTGCAGTGATTCACGTAACAACCGTGGCACAAAAGGTCGTAAGTTTGGGTGCAACTCACTTAACAAATGCCTTGCCTTGCTTAGCAACAAAAACTCTGATTCCAATTGATGTAAGTATATGTACATATAAAATACCAAGTCAATCTACAATGCAGAAATGAATGGAGAGTGGGGAAAGGAGACAGACAGACAGACAGACAGACAGACAGACAGACAGACAGACAGACAGAGACTGATAGCAAAAGTAACCATAAGGCTCCAGCCATCATCAGACTAAATATTTTCACAGCACTTTTAATCATTTCTGCATTGTGGGTTGACTGGGTGTCTTCAAAATCATATCCTCTTTTCTTGATATGGGAATGTTTCCTAACTTATGGAATTGAATTGAATTGGATTTATTAGGTTTCTATGCCGCCCAATCCCGAAGGACTCCGGGCGGCTTACAGAATAAAAAAGAAGTTAAAGGAACTTAAAAACAATAGGACACACAAAGTTAAAAAAGAACGCAACAAACACCCAATCAGAAGGCCTGCCAGAAAAGCCAGGTTTTAATGGCTTTGCGAAAGGCCATGAGAGTGGGGAGGGCCCGGATCTCTGGGGGCAGCTCATTCCATATGGCCGGAGCGGCAACAGAGAAGGCCCTACTCCTAGGCGCCGCCAGCCGTCATTGTCCTGCTGAAGGCACCCGGAGAAGGCCCATCCTGTGCGATCTTATTGTCTAAGGGAGGTATGTGGCAGGAGACGGTCTCGTAGGTACCCAGGTCCTAGGCCATGTAGGGCTTTAAAGGTAATAACCAGCAGCTTGAATCGTGTTCGGAGACCAATGGGCAGCCAGTGCAGCTCGTGGAGGATAGGTGTGACGTGGGTGTACCTTGGCACACCCAGTATCGCTCGCGCGGCTGCATTCTGGACTCGTTGCAGTCTCCAAACACTTTTCAGGGGCAGCCCCAAGTAGAGCTGGGGCTGCCCATTGGTCTCTGAAGAGGCAAAGGATAGCATGAGGTGGAGACAGGAAGAGCATGATTTGAGTGAACACTACTGTATTGAATGTTATAGGTGGTAAGAGGTATGCTGGAATTCACCGCTGAATCTGAAGTATTAAAACCTTTCATGCAAACTTTGGTTTTCAGAGACTTGCTCATGGAATGCATACCTGTGTTGGGTATTTCAAGGTCAGCCTCGGCTGTAACCTTCAAGAAAACCTGAAAGAGATGTGCATGAGAAGATGCTATGTGGAAGCAAAGTAAGCACTGGTATCTTTAAGCATATCTCTCTCCCCCCCAATGCAACACAAGGGAAAAAGATCTTACTCTTCTCATTCTACTTTTAGTTAATGCTTAAAAAACTCTAAAAGGGCACAAAATAATCTTAAAAAACCAGGGTAATAGGAAGAAATATACTAACTATAGTATAAAGTATAAAGTTAGTATAGGATTATACGAACTATCCTATCTTTATCCCCTTAACCTTGCGTCTTTTTTCTGGTGTCTTCAAATGTGTCAAATTACAACTCCTATCTTCCCATCAGACAGTTCTAATTTAATAGTTTATTACCAGGGGTGGTGGGTTCACACAGATTCAGGTGATCCTCTAGCTAGGATCCTCCAAAGGCCACCCCTGGCTGGCTCTGCCTCTCCCACTCTACCCCTCCCCTCCCAGGAGTCTGCACACCGCCCGTTCATCATGCAAGTTAAGTGCGCGGAGGCTTGGGGAGGGCAAAAAACAGCCTTACCAGAAGTTCTGGAAGTCCAGAAACAGCCTCTGGAAGGCTTCCAGAGAGCCTCCGGAGCCCGGGGAAAGCAGCTTTTCCCAGAGGCTCAAGAAAGGCCTCCAGAGTCTGGGGAGGGCAAAAAACACCCCCCTCCCCGCCATGCTGCAGAAGGCTGACTAGGCCATGCCTACCATGGCTATGTCCACCCAGCAAGGGGGCAGCAAACCCCATGGCCTGACAAAACCGCGCTCGTCAAAATAGCGGTGACAAAACCGCGTCGCTAAAGCCGCGACGTCATCACCGTGACGTCATCACTGCGGCGACAACAGCGCGGCGACAGAAGGGCGCTTTAAAACAGCGCGGCGGCAGAAAGCCGATTTAAATTAAGGTAAGGGTTAGGATTAGGTTTAGGGGTTTGGTTTAGGGTTAGGTTTAGGGTTAGGGTTAGGGTTAGGGTTAGGGTTAGGTTTAAGGTTAGGTTTAGGGTTAGGTTTAGGATTATATTTAGGGTTAGGTTTAGGTTTAGGGTTAGAGTTAGGGTTAGGTTTAGAGTTAGGTTTAGGGTTAGGTTTAGGGTGCTGAGTGCTTTGGAAGGCGCGGATTTGACCTCCACACTTATGTCGGCGCGGATAAGGGCTTCACGGTTTTGTCGGTGAACCAGCAAACCCATTGCTGGAACTTTTGAAGACCACCCCTGATTATTACTCTAGCAATATTTGTTACTACAATGCAGGAAAAAAAATCCCTGCCCTGAACAAATTATTTCTACCTCTCCAAAAACTCAAATACTGGGTTAATATCAGCAGATGATTATACAATATAGTTTGGAGCATTTCATCCAAAATAGGAAAGCAAGGACTGGACAAACTGCTCAAATATATCAAGATGACCAACCTCTTCAAGGGGTGTATCTGAGATCCCAAAACTGCTGAGTCCCACGTCAGCCAGAGTTTCCTCTAATTCTCTGAAAAGGCCGGAATAGGCACGCTCTTTAAAATTCTTATTTGGCAGAAGGTAGACGAGTTCCTGGCCAATATTTTTGATTAACTGTGCTTCCGGAATGTGATGGTGGACAATCTCATTTAGTTCATTCACATTACCTAGTTGAGAAAATCAATAAAGCAAATTATTTATAAAAAGTGTTATTTATTACTAGATCTATAAAAGAAGGTGAGAGAACTTGGTGCTCGCTGAACTGGACTGTTTCCTTGCAGGCATTTCTTTATTGAAGTAACCTTTTAAATATCTGTGTGTGTGTTTGTGTGTGTGTGTGTAGGAGACGGTGGGTTTCAAAAAATTTTTGAACCTACTCTATGGGTGTGGCCTCCTTTGTGGGAGTGGCTTGCCAGCCATGTGACCTGGTGGGAGTGGCTTGCTGGCCATGTGTTCTCTCTCTCTCTCTCTCTCCTTCCTTTTGTCTCTCTGTTCCTTTTTCCTTTTTTTCTTTCATCACTCACTTTTCTTTCTTTTTTCTTTTTTCTTTCGTTCTTCCTTTCTTTCTCTCTTTCTCTCTCTATCTGTGAGTCTGTGTGTGTGTGTGTGTGTGTGTGAGTGGTGGGTTTCAAAAATTTTTGGAACCTCTTCTGTAGGTGTGGCCTGCTTTCCGGGTCCACTGGTGGAACCTCTTCTAACCGGTTCGGTAGATTTGACGAACCGGTTCTACCGAACTGGTGCGAACTGGTAGGAACCCACCTCTGGTAGGAGATCTACTACTTGTTTATTCACAGTAGCTTGCCCTGCCAGTTTTGGTGCAGGTGTAGTTTTCTCCTTAGTAGTTCCTTGTTTAGGATATTGTTTCCTGCTTGATTGCAACTCACACACAAACCCTCCTCAGAACGGATAGGCTAGGTTTCTGAATGGTGTATAAAGAGGGAGCAGACTCCATACTCATTCACATGGATGATGTTATCTAGTTGGGTAATGAAATGTCTGAAAGCAAACAGCCAAACTCAAGGTCTCCAAATTTCAACTCTTGAGCCACATATATATTCTCTTCTATAGGGAGTTGAGAGAGAATAGCCACGTTCATTCTGTTCACTATAGCAACAGCAATAGCAGTTAGACTTATATACCGCTTCATAGGGCTTTCAGCCCTCTCTAAGCGGTTTACAGAGTCAACATATCGCCTCCACAGTCTGGGTCCTCATTTCACCCACCTCGGAAGGATGGAAGGCTGAGTCAACCTTGAGCCGGTGAGATTTGAACAGCCGAACTGCAGATAACAGTCAGCTGAAGTGGCTGCAGTACAGCACTCTAACCACTGCGCCACCTCTTGTGGCTGACCCTTGTGGCTCAGACAAATATATTTCAAGGATCACACTATCAAGTATTTTGTTTGTTTGTTTAATATTCTGCCTTTATTTAAATTTACAAATAACTCAAGATAGCAAACATATCCAACACATTTTCCTCTTCTTTTCCCCTACAACTCTGTGAAGTGAGCTGAGAAACAGTGATCAAAAGTTAACAGCTGGCCTTCATGGCTAAGGTACAGAGGTGGGTTCCTACCAGTTCGCACCTATTCGGTAGAACCGGTTCGTCAAATCTACCAAACCGGTTAGAAGAGGTTCCACCAGTGGACCCGGAAAGCAGGCCACACCTACAAAAGAGGTTCCAAAATTTTTTGAAACCCACCACTGGTCCTTGGATATGATTATTCTACACTATCATGCTCCTATTTATAAAACTCAGTGCCTCTGTGAAAGGTAAGGATGACTACTGCGTTTGTGGTGCAAGCAGAACATTGCGTGTGTTGAAGATATTTTAACGCAATCCAAAGATGCCTTTTAAAAAAGAAGTTTACATCCTATTCTTATGCATGCCAGTGCTGTGTGTGAGGTAATTTAAGGTGTTTCTGACAAGGGTAATCGGCATCTTCATATCCGGTCACATGGGTGGCAAGCCACTCCCACCCAGTCACATGGGCAGCAAGCCACTCCCACAAAGGAGGCCACACCCACAGAGTAAGTTCGAACAATTTTTGAAACCCACCACTGCTAAGGTAGGCTTATAACTGACAATCTCCTGCTTTCTAGCCTGTTGCTTCAACTACTAGATCAAACTGGCTCTCTCAAATAGCATCAAGAAACACCGTTTATAATTTCTGCAGGTGCCTATATTCATTTAACGCAATAAAGCAGCGAGAACTGGGGATTTCCCACTGAAATCGCAACTCCTTGGTTAAGGTATCTGAATGAAATTTCACACATGCTTTGTATTCAGAAATGCTCTTTGGGGGGAAAAATTAAAAAGCAAATTGAAGAAAAAAGGCAGAGGAGAAATCATCATCATTCTCATTTACTAACAACTGAAACAAGATATAAACCTGTGGTGGTATTCAGACTGGTTCAGACCGGTTCAGTTGAACCAGTAATGGCGACCTGCGGGTGGCCACCCACCCACCCTGGGGCTATGCTGCCCTATTTAGCCACATTTTCTAAACCACACACATGTGTGCAAGCCACGCGCACAATCAAAGTGCATGAGTGGAAGGCCATGCGCGTGTGCAGAAGGCAGGTGCAAGCGAAGTGAGCGTTTGTGCGTGTGCGCTCATATTTTCGGTGTGCGGCGAACCGGTGGTACAATTATGTGAAACCCACCTCTGGTAGCCAAGGTGGCGCAGTGGTTAAATGCAGCACTGCAGGCTACTGCTAGATCAGCAGTTCAGCGGTTCAAATCTCACCGGCTCAGGGTTGACTCAGCCTTCCATCCTTCCGAGGTGGGTAAAATGAGGACCCAGATTGTTGGGGGCAATATGCTGACTCTCTGTAAACCGCTTAGAGAGGGCTGAAAGCCCTATGAAGCGGTATATAAGTCTACTGCTATTGCTATTGCTATTGGTATAAGCATATTGATTTCAGTTGTACATATTCTAATCACTATAAAAGTTCTTGATCTAGAGTCATTTGCTCAAAAGTTGGAATTGTGACAATGCTGGGATTACAACATATAATCCAAAATGACATAATGCGTATTTACTAGAAGCGTGAGAGTCCTTCTGAGCACAAATAGCCTTTTATGCCGGAGGCCTCCAAGGAGAATTTTATCACGGCCACTCCCTGATGGTTTTTCTAAACATCTTGTCCTCCGAAACTCTATTTATTTAATATGCCTAATAACCACTGATAGACCTATTGTTTGTGAAAGTGAGTAAGCCAGTTCCATCTTAACAACCTTGTGCAATGAACATGTGAAGCAAACCCTGTTCTTACCTTCTAGTTCCTCTTCAACAGTATGCCCTTTGTCCACCGAGGCACAGCAGCTGGAGCAGGTACAGGAACACCTGGATCCTAGGCTACAGGAGGCCTGTAAGAAGACAAGTAATAGCATTGTCGTCCTTTTCTCTACGTTCATGTTACATAACACATATAGTTACACAGTGCGAACATTTCCAGGTAAGCGAAGAACAGCTTTTTCTTCAATCTTAAGGAAAATGTATCTGAGCATGATAAGGAGCACAGAGAGTCTTTGACTTAGAACCTTTCAGATAGTGACCTTGGGAAGCTACCAACAACACTGAAAAAAATGACCTACAGAGGGTGGGTTCCAGTGGTGGGATTCAAATAATTTACCAACCAGTTCTCTGCCCTGATGACTAGCTGGGTAGGCGGGGGCTCAGTGGTCATGTGATCATGTGGGCATGGCCAAGTCAATGAGCCAAGGTGGCGCAGTGGTTAAATGCAGCACTGCAGGCTACTGCTAGATCAGCAGTTCAGCGGTTCAAATCTCACCGGCTCAGGGTTGACTCAGCCTTCCATCCTTCCGAGGTGGGTAAAATGAGGACCCAGATTGTTGGGGGCAATATGCTGACTCTCTGTAAACCGTTTAGAGAGGCCTGAAAGGCCTATGAAGCGGTATATAAGTCTACTGCTATTGTCACTCAGGTCGATGGGCGCTTCGCCTTAGCTGTTATAATGTAATAAGGGTTAATCGGAGAGGCAGTTTCTGTAAGCAGGGCAATAAAGATTGGGCTAGAAACAACACCAGAATGTTTCCTTCCTGCCTTCTTTACAGGATTAGCCCTGTAAAGTGTGGGGAAAAAAACAAAATGAGATTTCTTCCAACAACCGGTTCTCCGAACTGCTTAGAAAGTTAAGAACCGGTTCTCTGAGGACCTGGATTGTTGGGGGCAATATGCTGACTCTGTAAACCGCTTAGAGAGGGCTGAAAGCCCTATGAAGCGGTATATAAGTCTAATTGCTAATTGCTCTTGAATAGGTGTGAACTGGCTGAATCCCACCACTGATTGTATTGATTCACATTAAACTTTTAAAGAAAAAATATTGTCTTTTTGGCTCTGTCACTCTGCAATGGCTATTGTTTCTATTTCCAATTGGCAGTCTTGCACATGGCGAAATCCAACCACAAAACAGGTTCTTCCGTCTACAGAGTATATTTTCAAATGTGCACACATGAAACTTAAAGTAATGGAGTTATTCTTGCTTAAGCTTGCAGTGGGGCTGGCTCAAGGTATAGCACTGTGCATTCATAGAAACTGTTACACACAAACAAAATGAGATTTCTTCCAACAACCGGTTCTCCGAACTGCTTAGAAAGTTACCAACCGGTTCTCCTGAATAGGTGCAAACCGGCTGAATCCCACCACTGGTGAGTTTCAGCTGCTGCTACTGCTGGCTTGCTCAGGAAACATAAGACCTATAGATATAGAACCATGCTGTCTTCCATATGTGGAAGTTTTTTAAAAAAATTTCAAATTCCCCGATTAAACCAATGAAGTCAAATCTTTAGATTGAAAGAGGCTGATTAGGGGAAAGGGAATGCAAGGAAAAGCAAGGGAAGGTTACAGCCGAGAATTCAAACCGATCAATACCATCAGGCTAACCTAACTAAACTAAATATTTATTGTATCCTTGAATAAGATACTGAGTTTTTAAGACATCTAGGCTGTTCCCAAGGTGTTCTCCTCCCTCCCACTTCCTCCCCACCCACCCGCCAATTTAAGAATATGGAACATAAGTAAAAGCCATCCTTTTGGGGGAATAGACTGCCATTTTGCTCATAAAATACTCTGCTCTGAACTTATGAGCTTATGTAGCCAATCAAAAAATGTTAGTATCTATAAGCCATCTTCCTAGTGACTCCTGATGGAATGGTAATAGTAATAGCAATAGCAATAGCGGTTAGACTTATATACCGCTTCATAGGGCTTTCAGCCCTCTCTAAGCAGTTTACAGAGTCAGCATATCGCCCCCCACAGTCTGGGTCCTCATTTCACCCACCTTGGAAGGATGGAAGGCTGAGTCAACCTTGAGCCGGTGAGATTAGAACCGCTGAACTGCAGATAGCAGTCAGCTGAAGTGGCCTGCAGTACTGCACTCTACCCACTGCGCCACCTCGGCTCTAGTCCAATCTAGATTCCACTAGTTATGCCACTCTATTAGTGGGATTAATGAGAAGCAACGTTTTTGGAAAACAAAAAGCTGCATTCTGTTAATTCAACTTCCCTGATGCTTTAGGGGGCACTCTTGTGCCATATCAAAAACTACAGTAGGTGCTTATCATAAGGCAATCAAAATGAAATTGAATGTGAAGCTATGGAAGTGTCCGGAGGATCGTCTCCGGCGTGGGGATGCTGGTAATATGGGTACCAGTTACGCCTCCCTGGAAAGAGCTTAAGTGGGACCCCACAACGTAGCCTTCTACTTCATTTCTGTGGGGTGGGACCTCTTGAATCTCAAACTGGGCCTGGAAATATACTTGGAATCGTGTGATTATGATTAGCCAGTCCCAGTTAGCATATCTGTCGCAAACGTTTGGAGTGATTCAAGTTTTTGAACCGCATTCAAAGATAAACCCAGATACAAGGTACTGCAGTTATCAAAACACATTTAGTTTTTAATAATGCTGCAGTTATACGGTTTAGGTTTATTCGATTTATATGCCGCCCTTCTCCCAAGGACTCAAGCAATTAATACTTTATCCTTTCACTCTATCAGTTCTGTTACCTATCCTCTCCTATTTTTGTGTGGCTTATCTACCTATTTTGTTTCTCTTCCTTTCTCTTCCAACTTAAGTGTATTCCTTCCTGAGCTCTACAGCTTCAATGTAACTCTTCAACTACCACTCCCTAGCCAACCACTATCAACCAAGATTCCCACATCAATGTTTTAGTTGTTTATAAATAATATAAAAACAATAAAGGTTGGATACAAATAAACAAACGTTCTATGGCTCTTTCATTCTTTTGCTTCACATTCATTTCTATTGTCACAGAAATAGCACAGAATATAGCAGTGCTGGCAAACCTTTTTGGCACCAAAATGGGAGTGTGTGCATGCAGGGGAGCACTGGAAACCAGAAGGAGCATCTCCCCGGCACACACACGTGTGGGAACACCAGAGACCATAAACTCCGTTTTCCAGGATCGTGCATGGACGCTAGGGAGCTGCTCTTCCAGTTTCCGGTGCTCCCAGGCACGCAAAGACAAACTGGTCTGCGCACATTGCACGCTGGAACCTGAAACAGCAATAGGCGATGGCTGGCATGCATGGAGAGATGGCTCCATGTGCCACTTCTGGCATGCGTACCATAGGTTTGCTGTTGTGGCCCAGCAGGAGCCGTTGGAGCTGCCACCAGACTCCGACAGCGAGGGGCCCTATGAGTCAGCTCTGGAGGATGTGGAGGACTCTGGACAGGGTTCCGACTCTGAGCAGGGTGCAGAGAGGCTGGTTGGCCACCAGGAGGCGCCTGAGCCTTGGATCAGTGGGGAGGAGACAAGGGAGAGTGATCCAGACGTCAGCAGTGAGTTGTTCCTGGATGCAAGGCACCGAAGAGCTAATAGGCGTCAGGAACAGTTGTGCAGTTACAGGAGGTAATTGCACTCAGCTGGTGGTAATTAGGCTCCTCTCCAGACTATAAAAGGACTGCTTGTGCACACGCCCCTCTTGCAAAAGTCAACGCAGAACTAATGTCGGAGAACATTATTGTGAGTTTGGCAGGCTGGATTGCTGCCAAGCCTTATCTGTGCTGGATTGCTGCCCAAGCTTGTCTGTGCCGGTTTGCTGCCAAGGACCTGTCTGTCTGTTAATTAAATGCCGTGACTTATCTTTGGCTTGGAGTGTGTGTTGGTGTGAGATTGGGGGTGGGGTGGGGTAGTCAGAACAGTTTGCCATCACTGGAATATGGCATAATTGATATTTAAGGGCCAGCTGAGATGTTATTTAGCAGTGCCACTTGATTCTTCCCCCTGAATAAAATATATGCAATCATGGAGTCACTCACAATATCTGAATTCACTCGGGGGACAAATTCTATTTGCACAAAAAAATGGGTGTGCTAACCACTTACTACATCCTTTTGACCATTTTCCACGCTTTTCCTCTTGCGAACCAAGGTGAGATAGAAGCCTGATCCAAAGGAGTTCTTTAAAAAGACAGGTGATCCAGAGCAGTGCAGCTTTCCCCGGGAAACGATGGCGATGCGATCTCCAAGGATATCGGCCTCGTCCATATGATGGGTAGACAGTATGATGGTTCTGCCTGAGGGGAAACAACAGGTCTGTCAAGCATAATTTGGGCATTCAAAATTTGTACCTGGGACTGATGCAGAGGAGTGTACATAATGTGCACACAGGAACCCTTTATCCCTCGGTGGTGGGTTTCAAATTTTTTTAGAACCTCTTCTGTAGGTGTGGCCTGCTTTGTGGGAGTGGCTTGCCGGCCATGTGACCAAGTGGGAGTGGCTTGGCAGTCATGTAACTGGGTGGGCATGACCAACTTGTAAAATGTGGTGGAACTCACTGAACAACGCTCTTGCTTAGCAACCAAAATGTTGGCTCAGAAACTCTGGCATTTGAAGCACGCAAGTCTTAAAGCTGTCAAGTTACAAGACCCTTGCACCCCTAACCCTTCAGGAAAACAACCCCCAGGGGTGTTCAAACTTGACAGCTTTAAGACTTGTGGACTTCAACTCCCAGAATTCTCCCTCCAGTCATGTTGGCTCAGAAACTCTGGCATTGAAGTGTGCAAGTCTTAAAGCTGTCAAGTTACAAGACCCTTGCACCCCTAACCCTTTAGAAAAAGAAACCCAGGGGTGTTCAAACTTGACAGCTTTAAGACTTGTGGACTTCAACTCCCAGAATTCCTCCTCTCGTGCTTCATCTTGATGACGTGTGGACGGGTGGGGGGAGGGAGCTGGAACCGGTTCTAAATGGCACTGTAGGTTTGTGGAACCTCTTCTATAGAAGAGGTTAGAACTGGCAGGAACCCACCCCTGTTATCCCTGAATGCTTCAAACACTGATAATCTATCTCAGAGGATGGAGCAAAGAGAATGACACACAACGTTAACATCTTCTGAATCTTCAAATGTCTACATTAGGAGTAGGCAAACTTTTTATGCTAGAAGGCACCATGAGAAATATTGAGAACATATTGTTGGTGGTCCTTGACTTAGGTAGTCCTTAACTCAGGACTATAATTGATCCTGGAACTACAATGGTTAAGTGGTCGCATGATTGCACTCAGTTTTAAAACCTATTTTTGCCTTGGATTGCTTTCCCTGGCTTAAACACCCTATAACATTTTGAATGTGCAGAGATCGACATTGCTTTGTCCTGAAACACAGCAGGAAAGGTTTACGGAAAAAAAAAAAGAACATTCCAGCTGGATCTGAAAAGAGTTCTGGCATGTGGATATCAATGGAAACTTAAAATACTTATCATTTATAAACAAAAAGGGCAGACGTATTGCAATCACACAAAGATCTGTAGATCATATGACAAAAATCATGTGATTGATTTCTAATAAAGTCTTACAAGTTGGAGCTATTTTTTGGGGGGGGGGATAAGCAGAGCAAGGTCTTCATTTGTTGACTGAACTTCAATTTTGCTAGTTCGTAACTTTATTTGTTCATACTTTAAAAAAATTCTGATTTAATTTTTATTGACTGCAAAAGAAAAGAGAAGGGAAGGGCCCACATCTTTTATACATTTTTTAAAAAAGATAATCAGATAAAAGATATATATATGGAGTGGAAGTGTGACCTTCCTCCCATATTTGGGCATACCAGGGGTTGTGACTTTAAATATATACCTCTCACCCTGGCTGGCTGATAAGGAGTCGAGCTCTGTAGCTCAATGGTTAACACATCTGCCTAAGAGGCAATAGAGCACAGGTTCGATTCCCAGCAAGGGTATGGCTAGCTGATGAGAGCTAAATAGCTTGAAATAGATCTATACTAGTCTCCCTTTATTTATTTATCAGCACAAATATAACAAATGTAATAAAAAGGCAACAGTAAAAAAATATTGGGTTCTGTCTGGATGGTCTCTTGTGACGAGCCGATAGACAGAGAAAGGAAGCAGTAGGCTTCCTCCCATATTTGGGCATACCAGGGGTTGTGACACTAAATAAATAAATACATACATACATACATACATACATACATACATATTCATTCCTAAGTATATATTTATTTTTATATAAAGATATAATTAACTAAGCAATAAATGTCCAGTTCAGGAAAAATGGACAGGTGCTATCTAAACTCAAAAATTCATAGGGGTAATAACTTCACTAAATTAATCTGAAGTTTTATAATAGTTTTATAATTAAAGTTTTATAATAGTTACAAGCTATTGTAATGGACATAATGAAACTAATGAACCTACTATTTTTGTGGCATTTTTCAGCTCAATATGTCTATTACTTTAGATAATAATCCAGCATCACTTTCATTAAATGAAATATGACTATCTATTAATTTTATTCTTCCAAATAATAGTTCCCCCCATGGTTGAGTAGTTAGTTAATAATGAGGAAAGGGTTGAGAGCACCTGTCAAAACACTGCCCACATATAATTAGTTATGTCTTAAAAGCCTTAGGTTTTGGACTACAAAGGCTTGTCAACCAATAACGCAAGACAAAATATGTAAAGTTGCATGTTAGAGACAGGTGTTATTTCTCACCTTCCCCCTTTGGTGGAGAATGTGTGTCATCTTGTCATTTTTAATCACAATAAACAAACGAATGGCTCCCGGAGAGTACTCAATGCATTTGGAAATGGAGGGGGCGGGACGGGGTTTGCACTGACACACCGCCATAAAGTCCATGAACTTCATGATTGCTATTTTTTTTTCCATTTTAATGTGAAAACTATTTTCAGAAGGAAAATATAATTATTGCTACATAGGCAATAGCAGAGGGTCAGCCCAACTCACCTCAGATTGTTGTTGTGGGGAGAATAAGAGGAAAAAGTGTGTTGGATATGTTTGCTGATTTTAGTTATTTGTAAAAATAATAAAGATAGGATGAAAGAAAGAAAGAAAGAAAGAAAGAAAGGGAAGGAAGGAAGGAAAGGGAAGGAGGAGGAATGAGGGAAGGGAGGGAGGGAGAGGAGAAGGAGAGGGAGGGAGGATGGAAGGAAGGAAGGAAGGGAAAGGAAGGGAAGGAGGAGGGAGGAGGAGAGGAGGAGGATAGGTAGGGTGGAAGGAAGGAATGAAGAGAAAGGAAAGGAAGGAGGAGGAGGGATGAGAGGAGGAGGAGAGGGAGAGTGGAAGGAAGGAAGGAAGGAAGGAAAGGGAAGGAGAGAGGGAGGGAAGAGAACAATGGAGCAAGGGAGGGGAGAGGAGAGTGGGAGAGGGAGGGAGGATGGAAGGAAGGAAGGGGAGGAGGGAGGGAGGGGGAGGAGAGGAGTAGGAGAGGATGGAAGGAAGGGAAAGGAAGGGGAGGAGGGAGGGAGGAGGAGAGGAGGAGGAGAGGGAAGGTGGAAGGAAGGAAGGGAAAAGAAGAGAAGGAGGAGGAGAGAGGGAGGGAAGAGAGGGAGGGAGCAAGCGGGGAGGGGACGAGGAGAGGGAGGATGGAAGGAAGGATGGGGAGGGGAGGGAGGAGGGAGGAGGAGAGGGAGGGATGAAGGAATGGAAGGATGAGGAGGGAGGGAGAGAGGGAAGAGAAGAGGAGAGGGAGGGAGGGAGAATGGAAGGAAGGAAGGAAGGAAGGAAGGGAAGGGAATGAAAGCTGCAGAATGCAAAACATAACTCAACACCAAGTATACATACATATCCAAACTATATCAAGTAACTCACGCTTCATATAGAGCCATATAAAGTTGTTTTAAAGCCAGAGTTACTGTTTTTGAAATAAAATTACCTGAGCGATATTTCAGAAGGAGATCCCAAATAGAGCGTCTGGAGTAGGGATCCACTCCAGATGTAGGCTCATCTAGAAGTACTACTTTAGCTTCACCCACAAAAGAAATGGCGATAGATAGTTTCCGCTGCATGCCCCCTAAATAAGGGAAATGGGGAGCAGGGATAGAGGAATCTTAAAACATAGTTATACATTTTTATCCAAGAAAGGGCTACTTTAATAGGAGAAAGTTTGCTTTTGGGTAGCATACAAGAGAATTCACATCAACTATCTAAGTCAACTTTACAAAGTCTAGTAGAAACTCAAAGATAAGTCACTTTAAGCACTTGAAAGCATGGATTAATGTTATTAACAAGTTTAGACCAGAGGAGGTATGCTATAGTTCAAGAATCAGTATGATTCCTTTTTAGGTTTTACCCCATCGGACAAGCAAAGCATTGCTCTGAAATTTATTTCTCATTTAATATGTGTATTCAACGTTTTTCTTACGAAATACTCAGAAAGTCTTGCAAAAATAAAGATAGAAATACAGAGTCTCAACGCAGAACAAGAATAGATGATTTGTAAACTTTTGGACAAATGATGGTTCTCTTGACTTTCCCCCACCTGACAGGTTTTGAGCCTCTTCGTTCCTTTTATGTGGTAGGCCAATGTCTTCGAGGATCTTTTCCGTTTCCAACATGGCCTCTGCTTTGCTTCTTCCTTTCAACTGGGCGTAGAACTGGATGTGTTCTGAAACAGTAAGGCTCAAGAAAAAAAACATGGTGGCTTTAGCTGGCGAAAGGAAACTAAATGAATGAATAAATAAATGAGAATGTTGCATTCGTTGCTTTTCATATTTCTTCAAAAACGTTCAAACCAGTGGTGGGATTCAAATAATTTAACAACCCGGTTCTCTGCCCTAATGACCAGCTGGGTAGGCGGGGCTCGGTGGTCATGTGATCATGTGGGCGTGGCCAAATCAATGTCACTCAGGTCGATGGGCACTTCGCCTTAGTTGTTACAGTGGTAATAAGGGTTAACTGGAGAGGCAGTTTCTGTAAGCAGGAGCCGAGATGGCGCAGTGGTTAGGGTGCAGCACTGCAGGCCACTTCAGCTGACTGTTATCTTCAGTTCAGCGGTTCAAATCTCACCAGCTCAAGGTTGACTCAGCCTTCCATCTTTCCGAGGTGGGTGAAATGAGGACCCAGACTGTGGGGGCGATATGCTGATGCTGTAAACCGCTTAGAGAGGGCTGAAAGCCCTATGAAGCGGTATATAAGTTGAACTGCTATTGCTAATAAAGATTAAGCTACAAAAAACACTAGAATGTTTCCTTCCTGCCTTCCTTACAGGATTAGCCCTATAAAGTGGGAAAAAACAAAAGATTTCTTCCAAAAACCGGTTCTCCGAACTGCTTAGAAAGTAACCAACCGGTTCTCCCGAATAGGTGCGAACTGGCTAAATCCCACCACTGGTTCAAACCCTTGTTTTGGGGGGTGGGCAAAAGAAATAGGTGTGCAGTATCGGCTGTAATGTCTCCAGGTGCCTTATTTGAGTGAGAGAGGGAGGGGAAGAGGGAAGGAGGGGCTTCATTAATTATGAAAGAGGAGAGAACATAATCCATCCGAAATAGTATTTGAGAGTATAGGGAAGCTCTTTTGCAGGTATCAAGAGCCATTTCATGTCTAGATCTGTCTAGACTGGAGACTAGAATTAGACAATAGTGAGTGCCAATACTGAAGTGGCATTTTGCCAACATCAGTTTTATTTACTACAAGTAGAAACTGCCTGGTTTGGCACAGGAACCAAATAGGCTAGGTACAGGCTTCAACAGATAGTTAGGACTGCAGAAAAACAACAACAACAATCAGTCTGCCTTCCATTGAGGATCTGTCTACTGCACACACCAGAAAAAAGGGCTGAGAAAGTATCTTACAGACCTCACACATCCTGGGCATAATTGTGACCTGCCCAGAAGTGGGTTCCTACCAGTTCGCACCTATTCGGTAGAACCGGTTCGTCAAATCTACCGAACCGGTTAGAAGAGGTTCCACCAGTGGACCCGGAAAGCAGGCCACACCTACAGAAGAGCTTCCAAAAAATTTTGAAACCCACCACTGGTCCTTGGATGTGATTATTCTACACTATCATGCTCATATTTATAAAACTCAGTGCCTCTGTGAAAGGTAAGGATGGCTACTGCGTTTGTGGTGCAATCAGAACATTGCGTGTGTTGAAGTTGTTTTAACGCAAACCAAAGACGCCTTTTAAAAAACAAGTTTACATCATATTCTTATGCATGCCAGTGCTGTGTGTGAAGTAATTTTAGGTGGTTCTGACAAGTGTCGTCGGCGTCTTCATATCCGGTCACATGGGCGGCAAGCCACTCCCATCCAGTCACATGGGTGGCAAGCCACTCCCACAAAGGAGGCCACACCCACAGTGTAGGTTCAAACAATTTTTGAAACCCACCACTGGACCTGCCCCTTATATCAATATCATGGCACCTTATAGCATTTTACTGACAAAAACAAGGCTCCTTGAAGAACTTTGAAGTACATTTCTATTAGCACTTACTGATTGAACAAGATGTTGTTTTGGGGGCACATGCCTAAACTCTGCTGGATGGAATCGATGTGTATTTGGTTGTCCATTCCATCAATCAATATTGTTCCAGATGTAGGTGGGAAGAGACCTGTGATGATAGACCTAGACAAAAAAAAAAAGGACCACTAAAAGGAATCAAATACCTGAATAAAGAATATTGGATTTACAATGAGTAATCATGATAATAATATAATAATCCCAAATAACAATTAAATTACAGCTATTATTACCATTATTTCAGATAAATGGAGATCACAGATGCCATTAACTGGTGCCTGAGATCTCTGGAGACACTGAAGTGAACACAATGCAAAAATGAATGAATTAGTATGTTTTTGATAACACTTTTAATATCTCTCTTCTCTCTCTCCCTCTCTCTCCCTCTCTCTCCCTCCCTCCCTCTCTCTCTCTCTCTCTCTCTCCTCTCCCTCCCTCCCTTCCGGAAAGCAATTATCTTAAATTCCAAACCATCTTCCTACAGGCTGAAGGTGATATCCATATAATAAGTTTAAGATGGGATGTGCAAAAAGACCTGTTAATACGAAAGGACTTCTAATGATATGTTTGTTTTTTCAGAATAAAAATACATACTCTCTTCTTACCCTGTATTTTAAAAATTGTTGTCCCTGTGTCTGACCTGGGTTTTAAAGAGAGGGAGTGTCCTGGCATTAATTGGGAGAACTGGCGAAACAATACAGACCTAATTAAACCTTTCATTTTTATGATGTTTTTCATTTTTTTTAAAAGCATTTTCATTTCTTTAAATTTTTCCCAACCTTAAATTATCCATGGAACTAGGACTACTTAGCTCTGTAGATGCTTAGCCCAGATTTAAAAAAATGAAGCCTCCAATCACAAATCTTATTTCAGAATACCAGAAGAGTGTTTGAATTTACTCTGTCTTCCTCAAATCTTTGAAGGGCTGCAATACCAATGGCAGGGAAGATTTATTCAATGTTGCATAAATAATTTTGATCTAAGGCAGCGGGTTCAAATTTGACTTGATTTTGATAGAACATTGGGGAGAAATGAGCAATTTCAGAGTGGTACAGACTACCTTGGAATATGGTAGACTATTAGCAAAGGTAGATGCTACTTGTTAAGGATGTTGCACAGGTAGATTTCCTGAACTGTAATAGCAGATTTCCTGAACTGTAAGAGCCAAGGTGGCGCAGTGGTTAGGGTGCAGTACTGCAGGCCACTTCAGCTGACTGTTATCTGCAGTTCAGTGGTTCAAATCTCACCGGCTCAAGGTTGACTCAACCTTCCATCCTTCCGAGGTGGGTGAAATGAGGACCCAGACTGGGGGGGGGGGGGTGATATGCTGACTCTGTAAACCGCTTAGAGAGGGCTGAAAGCCCTATGAAGCGGTATATAAGTCTAACGGCTATTGCTATTGCTGTAGCAAGGACAGAGACTAGATGACCTATTTTCATCTCTACGTTCCTATGAAAACTGACAGATGTAGCTGTACTGCAATGTCCACAGTTTTTTTTTTTTTTGCAATGTTGACTTGGCCACAGTATACCAAAATTCCTCAGGAAGAAACCTAGCGGCATTGGGAAATTAAAGCCAAAAAAATGTTTGTCCAGACTCCTGAGAAACCATGCACCTGGAACTCTCATAGGCCCAAAGGCCATATCAACATTGTGATTTCATTGCTTTTTCAGCTTTTCCAGACAAAATACTCTCCATCTCTTTGAGCGCAAGACCTGACCCCAGGAAAACGTTGCTCTTCCAGAGAGACATCTGCGTTTGTTTCTTCTATTTCATTATTTATTAGGCATTTCCTTCTCTCAGAACGTTGCCTATTTTAGAATAATCTTTTTTTTTCTTCTCCTCTTACTTCAGAGTGTAGCTGAAGTAGATGAACTGACATCATAATTCGCAATGTTTGAGACAGGAGAACAGGATCGATCTATTCCTAGGGACAAAGTACTATCTACTTTGGAAAGGTTTGCTCCTGGGTCTAAATTCCAGATAGCTCTAGGGAATAACTTTATGACTATGCAAATTTAGAATATGTTTGAACATTTAAATCATCAAGCAAGGAAGCTAGGCTGCAATATCAGACAGGCAGAAGTCCAGCCAGGCATTCATACAAAGAGAGAGGAGTTTATTTGGAAGGTTTCCAATAAATCACACACTTGTGATTTAGAAAGGTGTGGTTGAGGGAAATCAAGTGCCTTCGAAGGGAAGCCAAGCCAACAGGCACCAGGTCTCCTGGATTAATCTGGTCAGGTTGGGTTCAAAATTTTGTGCAAAGAATCCCATCTGTTTCATTTAGTTTTTACAAAAAGATCAGATATAATTTATTTCTAGCTGGAAATGTCCATTTATATCCTTTAAGCTTTATTTGAAGAGAAAGTCAGAAGACCTCGGAGGTCCCTTCCAACCCGATTGTTCTATGTTAATTAAGACACAGAATAACAAAATATATTTTGACTCATTGGGCAAACAGCTGTTTAGAAGCACTTTTGATTGAAAAGACTATTCTAAATCAATATGTCAGCTGACATTCACACAGGTTCAGAGGGGAACGTAGCTAAATATAACAAACAAGGCATTGGACACAACTGTTGGTGGGATTTACACTTTTTTTTTTTGCTTTCAACTGAGCACACTCAGTGCGATGCCTATTTTAGGTTATTTATTTGCCTTTTGAGTCAATGAAGAATTTAAGTCAGCTAATGAGGAAGGCTTTGAAAGCAAGTTAAATTAGCAGGAAGTACAATCAGAGCAGAAAGGCCTTGGCAAAATTAAACCCCATCATCACAAGCAAAGTTAATGAAAGTTGTCGTTTCATTATTATATGAATTGCTCAGTACATAATGCTCAGTTTTATCATCTTTTTTGTATAGGAGTCAGGCACCATGTTCCTGTGAAGCTATGGATTATTTCAGAATGTTAAATGAAATCGAAGCATGTACATCCAGCAGATCAGATGCACAAATATGATTCCTTGGCCTGATGCGTACCCACCACTAAGTCTGCCTATTTTGTCCTATGTTCAAAACAATAGTACACACAGTAATGATCTCTTCCAATTTTCCCCAAAACAACACTCTTAAAGTAGAGTGAGATGAAAGATAAATGGCTTGCCAAAGCCACATACTGAGCTTTCACAGCTGAGGATCCTCCGATTCTCGTCCAATGATTTAACTGTTGGCTTCATATCAATTTCTTTTTTTCTGAAAGCCAGACTGACTTACATAACGGTTGTTTTTCCAGCACCATTCTGGCCCAAGAAAGCCGTGATTTGGCCCTCGTAGAAGGTAACGGTCATTCCATCCACTGCTGGCTTGGAACAATTGGGGTAGATCTTCACCAAATTCTGGATGCTCACGCCAGGCTTTAAGCCAGAGGGCTCCACTTCAAAATATGGATTTGCTTGAAACAAAGAAAAATCTATTTTATAAAATGATAGGCAAGCTCCATGGTTGCAACTCTCAATAAAAGTGATTTATTAACATCAGTGGTCACATTACTTAAGTATAATGAATTACGAATTCTAAAACAGTGTGTGTGTGTGTATGTATGTGTGTGTGTATATATATATGTTTTTTTATTTGTGCTGATAAATAAATAAAGGGAGACTAGTATAGATCTATTTCAAGCTATTTAGATCTCATCAACTAGCCATACCCTTACTGGGATTTGAACCTGGGCTATATTACATACTAGGCAGACATCTTAGCCATTAGGCCACAGGCTCTTATCCATTATCAGCGAAGCCAGGGTGAAAGGTATCTATTAGATTTTTACAACCCCTGGTATGCCCCAATTATGGGAGGAAGCTAACTGCTTCCATCATCTGTCAATCGGCTCGTCACAAGAGTCCATCATGACAGAAACCCAATATTTTTTTTATAGTTGCCTTTGTTATATTTGTGTTTTTTTATTTGTGCTGATAAATAAATAAAGGGAGACTAGTATAGATCTATTTCAAGCTATTTAGATCTCATCAGCTAGCCATACCCTTACTGGGATTCGAACCTGGGCTATATTACATACTAGGCAGACATCTTAGCCATTAGGCCACAGGCTCTTATCCGTTATCAGCGAAGCCAGGGTGAAAGGTATCTAATATATATATATATATACTCTTGTGACGAGCCTAATGACAGAGAGTGGAAGTGTGACCTTCCTCCCACACTTGGGCATACCAGGGGTTGTGACTTTAAGTATATACCTCCCACCCTGGCTGGCTGATAAAAGGAGTCGTTCTCTGTAGCTCAAATGGTTAACTCCCTGCCTGGGAAGCAATAGAGCACAGGTTCGAATCCCAGTAAGGATATGGCTAGCTGATGAGAGCTAAATAGCTTGAAATAGATCTATACTAGTCTTCCTTTATTTATTTATCAGCACAAATAAAAAAAAAACACAAATATAACAAAGGCAACAGTAAAAATATTGGGTTTCTGTCTGGATGGACTCTTGTGACGAGCCTAATGACAGAGAGTGGAAGTGTGACCTTCCTCCCACACTTGGGCATACCAGGGGTTGTGACTTTAAGTATATACCTCCCACCCTGGCTGGCTGATAAAAGGAGTCGTTCTCTGTAGCTCAAATGGTTAACTCCCTGCCTGGGAAGCAATAGAGCACAGGTTCGAATCCCAGTAAGGATATGGCTAGCTGATGAGAGCTAAATAGCTTGAAATAGATCTATACTAGTCTTCCTTTATTTATTTATCAGCACAAATAAAAAAAAAACACAAATATAACAAAGGCAACAGTAAAAATATTGGGTTTCTGTCTGGATGGACTCTTGTGACGAGCCTAATGACAGAGAGTGGAAGTGTGACCTTCCTCCCACACTTGGGCATACCAGGGGTTGTGACTTTAAGTATATACCTCCCACCCTGGCTGGCTGATAAAAGGAGTCGTTCTCTGTAGCTCAAATGGTTAACTCCCTGCCTGGGAAGCAATAGAGCACAGGTTCGAATCCCAGTAAGGATATGGCTAGCTGATGAGAGCTAAATAGCTTGAAATAGATCTATACTAGTCTTCCTTTATTTATTTATCAGCACAAATAAAAAAAAAACACAAATATAACAAAGGCAACAGTAAAAATATTGGGTTTCTGTCTGGATGGACTCTTGTGACGAGCCTAATGACAGAGAGTGGAAGTGTGACCTTCCTCCCACACTTGGGCATACCAGGGGTTGTGACTTTAAGTATATACCTCCCACCCTGGCTGGCTGATAAAAGGAGTCGTTCTCTGTAGCTCAAATGGTTAACTCCCTGCCTGGGAAGCAATAGAGCACAGGTTCGAATCCCAGTAAGGATATGGCTAGCTGATGAGAGCTAAATAGCTTGAAATAGATCTATACTAGTCTTCCTTTATTTATTTATCAGCACAAATAAAAAAAAAACACAAATATAACAAAGGCAACAGTAAAAATATTGGGTTTCTGTCTGGATGGACTCTTGTGACGAGCCTAATGACAGAGAGTGGAAGTGTGACCTTCCTCCCACACTTGGGCATACCAGGGGTTGTGACTTTAAGTATATACCTCCCACCCTGGCTGGCTGATAAAAGGAGTCGTTCTCTGTAGCTCAAATGGTTAACTCCCTGCCTGGGAAGCAATAGAGCACAGGTTCGAATCCCAGTAAGGATATGGCTAGCTGATGAGAGCTAAATAGCTTGAAATAGATCTATACTAGTCTTCCTTTATTTATTTATCAGCACAAATAAAAAAAAACACAAATATAACAAAGGCAACAGTAAAAATATTGGGTTTCTGTCTGGATGGACTCTTGTGACGAGCCTAATGACAGAGAGTGGAAGTGTGACCTTCCTCCCACACTTGGGCATACCAGGGGTTGTGACTTTAAGTATATACCTCCCACCCTGGCTGGCTGATAAAAGGAGTCGTTCTCTGTAGCTCAAATGGTTAACTCCCTGCCTGGGAAGCAATAGAGCACAGGTTCGAATCCCAGTAAGGATATGGCTAGCTGATGAGAGCTAAATAGCTTGAAATAGATCTATACTAGTCTTCCTTTATTTATTTATCAGCACAAATAAAAAAAAAACACAAATATAACAAAGGCAACAGTAAAAATATTGGGTTTCTGTCTGGATGGACTCTTGTGACGAGCCTAATGACAGAGAGTGGAAGTGTGACCTTCCTCCCACACTTGGGCATACCAGGGGTTGTGACTTTAAGTATATACCTCCCACCCTGGCTGGCTGATAAAAGGAGTCGTTCTCTGTAGCTCAAATGGTTAACTCCCTGCCTGGGAAGCAATAGAGCACAGGTTCGAATCCCAGTAAGGATATGGCTAGCTGATGAGAGCTAAATAGCTTGAAATAGATCTATACTAGTCTTCCTTTATTTATTTATCAGCACAAATTAAAAAAAAAACACAAATATAACAAAGGCAACAGTAAAAATATTGGGTTTCTGTCTGGATGGACTCTTGTGACGAGCCTAATGACAGAGAGTGGAAGTGTGACCTTCCTCCCACACTTGGGCATACCAGGGGTTGTGACTTTAAGTATATACCTCCCACCCTGGCTGGCTGATAAAAGGAGTCGTTCTCTGTAGCTCAAATGGTTAACTCCCTGCCTGGGAAGCAATAGAGCACAGGTTCGAATCCCAGTAAGGATATGGCTAGCTGATGAGAGCTAAATAGCTTGAAATAGATCTATACTAGTCTTCCTTTATTTATTTATCAGCACAAATAAAAAAAAAAAAACACATATATATATATATATATATATATATATATATATATATATATATATATATATATATATATATATATATATATATATATATATATATATATATATATATATATATATATATATATATTCATTCTTGTATTACATTAAGCTGGAAATGAAACAAGACCCACAGATTGGTTCTGTGTGTGCCTGCGGTAACTATCAAGTCAAGTACCATCTAATACCAATCATTTGAACTGACACAATCTTTATGAATCCTGTCATCATCCTTCCGTCTGGTTTTGCCACTGCCACTCACAATGGTGAGTCTAGTTTGATTAATCCCTTTAGTGGGTATTTCAAATTTGATGATATCACTAGAAGGTAATTTTAGATAAAACGTTAGAACTTCAGAAGTGGGACTAAGAGTGGCTAGGCTTCCACACAGAATTTTTTTTTTAAAAAAGAGACCCTATTGCTTAAAAGCCACTCTTTATAGAGAAATTATATGATAATTTCATTTGGTGCAGATAATTTCCCACAGCTAATAATCGGAAAGCAGGGTAACCTCTATCACAGGGAAAACAAAGTTGCCCCAGCCAATAGGTTGATGGAGACAATTACAGAAATTACAGTTTTTTAAGTTATAGGGAGAGAAGAGGCATTGGACTTTTTTTTATTTCCCAGTATCATGAAATTGCTTTGCAACAAGGTGGCCAGGAAACAAATTTCATAACAAACCTCAATGCATAGATAAAGCTATGCAGCAATGTAGAAAGAAACATATCCCGTCTGGACTGTATTAAACAATTGCAAATGAATAACAGGCCATTTAATAACAGGCCTTTGCACAGAGCAATTTAAAAGGGATGCTACGATGCACCAGTCTTTGAAGAAAGCAGGGGTGATCTCTAATAATCTAGGAACCTGGCATGGAAACAAGACATCTGTCCAGATGGGGTTTTCTTTTTTTTTCTACAAAAGGGACTGGATGAAAGCTCTGTAGTTTAAAATAACACTTCCCTTTTGGTCTTACTGGGAGAAAACCATTGTTGTTCAGCAGGGCAGACCCAAGGCTACACTTTTCCTTTTGTCGCACTTCATCCTGGCTGCCCAAATGCTGAGCTCATAAAAATGTTCTTTTAAATGTCACCCTGGGAAGTATTTTATTTCATTCTGAGCCAAAAAAAGAAAAAAAACAGACTCCCAAGTAAATAATCTCGTTGGGTATATGTGAAGATGTAAATTGGAATTTGTTGATTTTAGGATTTTCCGAATTACCTCACGGTAATGCCAGGATTTGTGGCAAATTTATGTAAAGGGTCGTGTGGTATCAGAAGAGTCTAGAGCAGTGTTTCTCAACCTTGGCAACTTGAAGATGTCCGGACTTCAACTCCCAGAATTTTTATTTGTGCTGATAAATAAATAAAGGGAGACTAGTATAGATCTCTTTCAAGCTATTTAGCTCTCATCAGCTAGCCATACCCTTACTGGGATTCGAACCTGGGCTATATTACATACTAGGCAGACATCTTAAGCCATTAGGCCACAGGCTCTTATCCGTATCAGCGAAGCCAGGGTGAAAGGTATCAATTCAGGGAGTTGAAGTCCGGACATCTTCAAATTGCCAAGGTTGAGAAACACTGCTCTAGAGATTCTACATCTAAGGCAGGGATCGGCAACCTTCAACACTCAAAGAGCTACAAAGGTCCTAACCAGAAGCCCCCCCCATTCAATTCTGGGGCTGACTGGAAGTCTTTTTCCTTTACCTATCCTGTTCTGACCCCCCTCGTCCCACACCAACACACACTCCGAGCCAAAGATAAGTTACGGCATTAATTTAACAGACAGACAGGTCCTTGGCAGCAAACCGGCACAGACAAGATTGGGTAGCAATAAACACAGATAAGGCTTGGCAGCAATCCAGCCTGCCAAGCTCCTAACATTGTTCTCTGACATTCGATCCTGCGTTGACTTCTGCAAGAGGGGCATGTTCACAAATAGTCTTTTTATAGTCTGGAGAGGAGCCTAATGACCACCAGCTGAGTGCAATTACCTCCTGTTCCTGACACCTATTAGCTCTTTGGTGACGTGCATCCAGGAACAACTCACTACTGGCTTCCGGCTCACTCTCCCTTGTCTCCTCACCACTGGTCCAAGGCTCAGGCGCCTCCTGGTGGCCAACCACCCTGCTTGGAGTTTGAACCCTATCCAGGGTCCTCCACATCCTCCAGAGCCGACTCATTGGGCCCCTCGCTGTCGGAGTCTGGTGGCAGCTCCAACAGTTCCTGCTGGGCCACAACACTGTCCTAACCAAAAACCCTATCAATTGTGGAGCCGACCAGCGACAGGGAGCCGCAGCAGAGGGATGAAAGAGCCACATACGGCTCCAGAGCCGCAGGTTGCTGATCCCTGATCTAAGGGTACCCCATTCTCCTGCTTGAGCCCTTGGCTGCAACTTTCATTGACTCCTTCCCTTTGATAACAAAAAAGCTATTTGAAGTTAAGGTCTAAGATGGTCCAGGGGATGGTGGAGAATAGCATATACTGCTTCATAACAATGCAATTAAAAATGAAGGAACAGCACAAGTGATGGACTATCTAGTTTTCAAGGAATGGGCATTAGATGTTGAAGAGTATAATCCAAATGAAACTTCCAGGTGTTGGAAAAGAGTATCAGCACCTTTCTGTTCCAAGGTTTGAACAAAGAGTAGGTATTTCAATCTGGCCTAAAATCTAGAATTTACATTTATATGAGGAGGAACTCTGGGGCAAATTAGCAATTAGGACTGCAAAATGAGTTCTAATTGGACAGCAAATCAGTTTCTTTCAATTTATGCCTATGTTATGCAGTCCATTGTCCGGTTTCTTCTAATAGAAATGTAATCATCCCTCTGTGCAAAAGGCAGATGGATTATCTAATAGAAATAACTAAAAGATTAGTATTAAATCAATTTCATGGTATCTATTTAATATCTATGAAAATAAATAAGTAAGGCAAATTAAATCAAGATTTGCAATATAAATAATGTAATTTCTCAGTGCGTAATCTCCTATTAAGCTACAAGGTTATTTGCTTGGATTTGGCTTATGTTATAATGATTAATCACCATGACTAATGCAACAAACTATAATTAAAACAAGTATTGGTTTGGCATAAAATTGCACTCTGCCAATCCCTCCTTGTCTTGTGCATCTTGCACTAGTAAGTATTGTGCGGAATGCACCATAAATGATGTTTAAATTTCAGAAAAATTCCATGCAGCAAATGCAACATGAATAAATCAGTTTTTAACAGTCATCTATATTGATCACTTAATATACATTAATAGTATGCCTACATAAGATCCTCTGCAGTTTAATATATGCATAGTATATGTGTGTATAAATAAAATTCTCTAGGATTCTGCTTTCTTCGGTCTCGATATAAGAAAATAAACAGATAAGCAAGACAAGTCAGAGAAATTTAAATGAGAATATTTTTCAAATTTTTTCAGATATGTTTTCAGAAATTCCTTTATCACATAAGCTGTTTACAGCTCCAAGGTGAAAAAGGAGAATATGAGATATTTATACGAAGGGCAAAGTAAGCCAGCTTCTGTGGCATTTCCAGAATTTGCAAGACATTCGGAGTTGATAAGAAGGCGCGAGGAGGAGGAGGAGATGGGGTAAAACGATCTTTGCTTTTTGACAGGGCTGATCTTTTTGAAGGATTATCGGCTTTTGTTCATCCATCATCACAACTGAAATCCCGATGAACCAAAATGGATCTGATTTATTTCAAATCTTTCAAGGGGATTCTTCTTTGCTGGTCAAATGTTGACCGTCTCATCACCAAGTGTAGAAATCTCGTCTCAGCTAAAACAAAACAGGCTCAGGCCACACAAACCTTAATGCTTATAACTGTAATTTCAATTTAAAGTAGAAATACACAATCTTATATAAGAAATACACGAGATACGGTATGGTACGACTGATATAAGAATTGGGCTGCATACAAATTGAAATTGTGATGGTGGTCACATAGGAAGCCAGATGTTAAGACTGGGTTTGGCATTTTTTCCCCATATATCGAATCCTTCTGAAGGACCTGGGATAATCAACTGTATTATACATATTAATTTTGTTTGCATAGTCAGCCAGATGTTGCATTAGCAATAGCAATAGTAATAGCTAGATATTGCTAGATGTTGCATTATTATTGCATTATTATTATTCAGCAGTATAGATCTGTTAGGCACAATTATATACATAATTGTGCCTAACAGATCTAGATACTAGTTATATACGTCTAGTAAATGCCTAACAAAAATAATAATATAATAGTTACAAATAATAGGTGATCTTTTGAACATTGTTGAATATCATTTAAAGCAGCACTATGAATGCTGAGCTACCCTATTAGATGGAAGAAATGGTACAGTTTTTACAACCTGTAGACTTTTATTACTAAAATTTATTTAGTAAATAAATTTATTTTAAAACCAGCTATCATCATTCTCAAAAGTGTGGCCCTTTTTTATGCTTATACTACTGATTTTTTTTTAAAAAAATGATAAAAATAAGTAGTACAAGCATGTGAAGAAGAAAAAACACTCCCTCTTCCCCGCCAGATGTAACCAAGATCGGGAAAACTTTATTACATGTTTCTCTCAACAATATAAAATGGCCTAGAGATATGTTCGTGCTCGTAGAATTGTTTTTTTTTTTTTTTTAATTTGGCTTGCAAGCAGGGCCGGATTTAGATGAAAAGAGGCCCTAGGCTATTCCACTTATGAGGCCCTTTCACCTCCCATTTTCAAGTTTGTAAATTACACGAGAGACAATAAAATACATCATTACCGTGATATATATCAATGTATATCAATATATATAGCTGGCCTCCCGACGGAGGGCGGCTCTGCTCTGCGGCAAAGGCAGCGAGGCCAGCCGCCTCCCCTGCTGCGCTCAGCTGCCCGGCTCGGCCCCCTCGCCCTCACCTGCCTGGCCGCTGATGGGCTCCACGTCAACGGGGCGGCTACTGGGAGCGGCCGCGCCTCTCGCCCGACCGCCGGTGCCGGGAATGTGGGCGGGCTCCCCAACTGCCGCGGCGCTGGAACGATCTTAACCAATACATTTTTATGTTTGTTTATTAGTCATATGCGTAGAATTTCTCCTTATTTTCGGCTCAGTGTTTTAGTGTTCACTGTTTTTAGAATAGTGTAATTTTAATTTTGCTAACAATTTGAATGTAGGCCCCTCTTGATCTTGAGGCCCTAGGCTGAAGCCTAGTTAGCCTATAGGAAAATCCGGCCCTGCTTGCAAGCAAATATGAACTACCGAGTGATAATCTTTTTAGTGCTCGATTTGACCCTTCCACAATGCATTTAAAAAAAAACCTCTTATTTTTCCATCACTGCCTGTAGCTATTCACACAAATGCACAGAACAACAAAAGGAGTAGCTAGCAGCAAGGAAATGCATTAAAGTTTATGCAATAGAAACAGAGTTGTGATTATTGCACTTAAGGTCTCTCTTCTTACTAGGAATGTGATCTTTGTCTTTTCCCTCTGTGGTCTCAGGTTTCCCCTGTTCCTTGCAGTCTTTTTTTCCTTTGTGTTTACATTTCTTTTCTTTACTATCCTCCTGCCTCAGGCTGTCAGTCTTGTGCTCTCCCAGGACAGGCTCAGCAGCCATGCTATTTCGCACCTCTTCATCTTCAGCCTTTGTGTCAATGACACCTGGGTCTGTTTCCAAGTTAATTAAGAATCAAGTTATTCACAGGTAACCAAAGCCAAGTATTAAGACAACAATAAAAGTTATTATTGGTTTTTTATAGCCTCCAAAGTATTTAAATTATGAAGACATTAACACATTATACAGTTTTTAAAAAAACCAACATCAAATAAAACTAAAACATGCATGAAACATATATGAAAACCTTGCAGCCTTGAGTCCCTTATCTTATTTATCTCTGGCATCTCCTTGAAACTCTCCTGCTGAAAAGTGGAGGCACGATTTAGGACAGTTTACCATTTGGAGGTAGGATATATAGCAATAGCAATAGCAATAGCAATAGCAGTTAGACTTATACACCGCTTCATAGGGCTTTCAGCCCTCTCTAAGCGGTTTACAGAGTCAGCATATCACCCCCAACAACAATCTGGGTCTTCATTTTACCCACCCCTGGTATCCGGCCACTCGTTCAAAGCCACTTGCCAATATTCCCACTACATGTCTGTGCCCCAAAACTTTTGTATGACTTCTGGAAATGAAGGCAAGTGTGGGTTCACTTCTTAATGAATCAATGCCACAAAATATTTCCGAACATCAGTTTTCCGCATAACTCACCATCGCCAGTTGTTATTTGCTGAGTCTTTGGGTGTCCTAACCCAAACCAATAAGATCGTTGCAAAGGGAAATTCCAAGACCGAGGAATTCCATAGTCTCCTGAAATAAAAACAGGTTGGTCGGATGCGAGAAGCTTCGTTTTTGCATTTTGCTATAGGGAGAACTGAGCAATGCAAATCACACTGTTAAGTAATTATTAGCATCAAATAGTGCTCACATTACACGCTTCAAAAAGCATGCCAAAACACCACAGAACCCAAGACCAAACCAGTCCCCGAGGGGTGGTTTTTTCTCCATAAGAAGGAGAGAAAAATAAATGCATTTAAATGTGGTTCAAGATTATATTTATTTCTGAAATGCATACTCTAATTAAAAATTAGAACTACGCAATCTTTAGTAAATAAGATCTAAATGCCAGAAGCCCTAAGGAATAAGGACTTCCCAGTACATTTTATTAGTTTTTGCCCACTGATGTCTTTTAGAAGTCATGAATTTGTAATTCTTCAGCCAATACAGGTAGTCCTTATCTTATGACCACACTGGAACCCAAAATTTCTGTTGCTGATTTCTGCTGTTAATTTTGCTCCGTTTGACAACCTTTCTTGCCAAAGTTGTTAAGTGAATCACTACAGTTGTTAAGTTAGTAACATGAGTCTTGAATGAATCTGCCTTCTCCGTTGACTTGCTTGTCAGAAGGTTGCAAAAGGAAATCACACTTGAACCATCATGATTCAGTTGCCAAATGCCTGAATTTTGATCAGGTCACCATGTGACAATGATTGTAGGTGTGAAAAACGGTCATAAGTCACTTTTTTTTTCAGTGTGGTAACTTCAAACAGTCACTAAACAAACTGTTTTAAGTTAATGATTACCTGTATTACTAATATCAGGTGGCTGGATCAGTAAGATACACTTGGAAGAAGTCAGCTGGAGAGAGTGCTTTAATTGGAAGATTCCCTTGGGTAGACATATTAATTGTGACAAAACAAGATGGATATTTTAAGGGAAAACAAACTAATGTATTAATTTTAATACATCTCAGCGATTTTTCTTCTTTAGCGAAGGGAGGAAGTTATTTGGAGTTTAGATGACCTGACACGAAATGTGGGGAATCAGGATAGAGAAGCTTTTCCAACTTCCAATTTCAATTCAGGGGCTCATGAAACTTGAGTCACCTCTCCTTTCGGGATAGCACTTTGGTGATCTTCATCAATATGTCTACAGAAGAATGTTCTCTTTACTGTTCTTTGAAGCAAAAGAAAAGTCTCTCGCTGCTTCTACCACAAAGACAAACAAGAGTTTCTTGAGCTGTGACAGACTGCAGGTTTTTTTTTAAACACTTCTCTTGTTTTTCTTTTTCTTTTTATTTGTGATTCAGAAACCACCCAATCCTGGTTTTGGAAAACTGCCTAAGCTGAAAGTGAGTGTGTAGCTTTCATTCTACAGATAAGATCTTTTGTGGGTCTTTGTTTTAGCTCTTCAACTCCTATAATATGTGACCAGACAAGTTTCTTTAACTATGGGGAAATCCAAGTTTCTGTTCTTCAAAGAGACATCTTTAAGCATTCACTTAAGTAGAAAGACAAGATACAAGTTGAATTAGTAAATAAAATAAATGCATATTGACTAATGTAAGAGTGATCCCTGCAGCTACTCATACGCTCTTTTGCACAACATGAAAAGAATAATTATGAGAAGAGATACTACAACCTCAAAAAGACCTCATTACTTCTCATAGGGGCTCCGAAACTGTCTAGCTATCACTCTTTTGGGGCCAGTCCTTGTTCCTCTGGTACATCGCTGTATTAATCTTGTCAGGAATCTCCTACATTATATTATAATCCCCTTTTTGAGCTGTGGTAGCTTGCCAACTGAACTTTGTTTATTTTCCAATGCCTCAATGGTTTAAAAAACTTGTACTGTGAGGTTTACATACATTCTTTAAATAGAAAGCTCCAGTCAAATCCACCATATGTAGGAGATGATTCTGTTTTTGTTAGCAACTACTATAAAAGAGAAACGAGATTCATTCCACAAAAGATTCTGAATCTATTTTTAAAGATTCTTCATCTTCCGGATATCTGCGAGACCGCCTTCTGCCACATACCTCCCAACGGCAGATAAGATCTCACAGGATGGGCCTTCTCCGGGTGCCGTCGACCGGACAATGCCGGCTAGTGACTCCTCGGGAGAGGGCCTTCTCTGTACCTGCTCTGGCCCTGTGGAACGATCTACCCCCAGAGATCCGGACCCTTCCCACTCTCTCGGCCTTCCGAAAGGCCACTAAAACCTGGCTATTCCAGCAGGCCTGGGGCTGTTGACCTCATGGATGAGGTCCAGCCGCACCTAGATTGAGTGTATGATGTGTTGCTTTTTAATCTGTTTTCTCTTTCCCTATTTTTAACTTTTTATCTTTTTAGTCTTGTATTTTGTAAGCCGCCCGGAGTCCTTCGGGATTGGGCGGCATATAAATTCGGTTCCACCACAAAACCGCGGTCAACTAAAGCGCGCTCGATGAAACCGCGTACCTGACATCATCATAGTGCGACGAAAAAAGCATGCTGTGAGCGGTAAAGCTAAAATTAACACATAAACCTAAACCTAACCCCCCGAAACCTAACCTTAAACCTAACCCTAAACCTAACCCTAAACCTAACCCTAAACCTAACGCTAACGCTTAACCTAACCCTAAACCTAACCCTAACGCTTAACCTAACCCTAACCCTAACCCTAACTCTAACCCTAACCCTTAACCTAACCCTAACCCTAACCCTAACCCTAACCCTAACCCTAACCCTAACCCTAACCCTAACCCTAACCCTTACCTTAACGTGAATCGGCTTGCTGTAAAAGCGCTTTTTAAAGCGCCCTTTTTTCTCCGCGGTCGTATTTGTCGCGCTGCTGATGACGTCAGGTACGCGCTTTAATCGGGCGCACTTTAGTGGACCACGGTTTTGTCGTGCCACGTATAAATTCATTAAATTTACAATTTTTAAATTTACAATTTATAAGATAATGAAATCTTTGTCTAATTGGGCAATGTACAAATGGAAGCCTTGCATTTCTAACCCACGTGTTTTGTCAAATGGCTTAAAGGCCATTGTATTATTACAACTTTCTCCCATGGAATGGATTGTGCATGATGCCTAAGATTAGTGAAAATTATAATCCGATATATACAGAGGGCATGAGATTAGATAATGCTTTACCGTAACATTAGAGGCCGCGATCTTTTGGAATATAAGGTTATAAAAAAAATCTTGATGAATTGCTTGTTGCTAACACAAAGTTTAAACTCTGGAATTTGCCACTAGACTTTAAACATTTCAATTAGTATCTTGACTATAAGTGTATTACACAGATCTTTTATCCCACAATACGGTATAAGCATAATGATATGGATTCAAAGATGTCACTCCCATTAGGGGAGGGAGAGGAAGACAGGATCCCACTTCCTGTTACGGTCTTCAATGCCGTATCCTATATTGTTCTCAAGATTCCTCAGCTCCATGAAGCAGCTTTTCACAAGGAGAAAAAAACCTGCATTTAAAATGAGAGGCAGGCAAACCTTTTCCCATGAAGAGAAGTTAGGATTTAAGGCTCTGACTTAACCTGAAATGTCAGAACAATCTCACATTTGAAATTGGGAAATATCAATATCTAGATGATTCTACATATTTAGCCCTTCTAGAGAACCATACTGAAAATAACCAAACCATGTTAGAAACATTCCTGACAGAATCTGAGAGCAAGAATCTGATTAGAGGAGAGAAGGAGAATAAGGAGAAGCCTATCGAATAACCTGATATCTATCACATAACGTTGCATTTACCTCCATTGTAGTTGATTAGACAAATTCTGAGACATGAGATATTTAGTCTTGTTGGTCCTCAGGGTTCGCCGACAAAAGGGCGTACGACAAAAGCGCGCCCGACTAAACCGCGGCGACAAAACCGCAAGTTCTAAAGCGCGCTGACGAATGAGCGCTGAAGCGTGCCGACAACAGCGCCGCGACAGAAGCGCGCTGTAACCCTAACCCTAACCCTAAAACTAAACGTAAACCTAACCCTTACTTTAACTTAAATCGCGCCTCTGTCAGCGCGCTGTTGTCGCCGCATTGATGACGTCGCGTTGATGACATTGCGGTTTTAGCGCTGCGGTTTTGTCGGCGCGCTTTTCTCATGCGCGCATTGGTCGGGTCACGGGTTCTCAGATGTATGAAAGTAGCAGAGAAAGTAGCAGAGCAGGAAAAAAAAAATCCACACAACCATAGACCACATTGTTGGCCATACCTGGGAAGACATTATCCAAGTACCAAGCAAGCAATCCATAGACAAAGCCATCAAAAACCATTATCACCATAGACAACAAGAAGCTGTATTTATCTCCTTCCAGTGGACTATTTCGGATATTATTCCACTGTAACCCAAGTCCTTGTTCTTCATAGCGTGACAGGTATTCTGCACCGAACCCAAAAGCCACAGGTGAAAGGAAACTCTGGAAGAAAGAGAGAAATGATCTGAGTTTATGACTAATCAGTTATCTTGACTGCAGGAGAGATATGACCAATTGTTCAGTGACCATTCAAAATTACAACAGAACTGAACAACTAGTACAGTGTTTCTCAACCTTGGCCACTTGAAGATATCCGGACTTCAACTCCCAGAATTCCCCAGCCAGCATTTGCTGGCTGGGGAATTCTGGGAGTTGAAGTCCAGACATCTTCAAGTGACCAAGGTTGAGAAACACTGAACTAGTACTTAAAAACCAGTCCTTAAGAGTTCCATCCATTGAAACATCCCCATTATTGCAATCTAGGTTAACCTAGCTCACAATTATAACATCACAGCAAGCCGTGACCACAACTGTGACTTTTAAAGTTCCCTGTCAGCTTTCCACAAGCAAATCAATGGGGAAGCCAGCAGGCAATTGGAAATCATAATCATACGAGATTCTTGGGTTACAAAGAGGAACCACGACTGCCAAAATGGCTGCCACTAGGCAATGCAATCCCGAGACTTTATGCTTTATCCAAAAAGTTGGCTTTTCCAGCAAGCCAGCCTGGCCTGAACAAAACAAAATGAATTATTGATTACTGTTAATTTTAATTTGATTGTTTTTTAAATGTCATTGTCAATTTTAATTGGGTTTGGGATATTCTGTTTAATTTAAAAAAAAAACTTTTGTATTATGTGTTTCTTTTAGCAATAGCAATAGCAGGTAGACTTATATACCGCTTCATAGGGCTTTCAGCCCTCTCTAAGCGGTTTACAGAGTCAGCATATTGCCCCCAACAATCCGGGCCCTCATTTTACCCACCTCGGAAGGATGGAAGGCTGAGTCAACCTTGAGCCGGTGAGATTTGAACCGCTGAACTGCAGATAACAGTCAGCTGAAGTGGCCTGCAGTACTGCACCCTAACCACTGCGCCACCTCGGCTCTTTTAATGTTGTACGCCGCCCTGAGTCCTTGGAAGAAGGGTGGCATATAAATCTAATAAACCTAAACCTTCACGATCACACCATGGTTACGTGGCATCGCCTTTTACAACTGCATCGCTTAGAAACAAAAATTCCAGGTTTATTACGAGCCGAGGTGGTGCAGTGGTTAAATGCAGCACTGCAGGCTATTTCAGCTGACTGCAGTTCAGCAGTTCGGCTGTTCAAATCTCACCGGCTCAGGGTTGACTCAGCCTTCCATCCTTCCGAGGTGGGTGAAACGAGGACCCAGATTGTTGTTGGGGGCAATATGCTGACTCTGTAAACCGCTTAGAGAGGGCTGAAAGCCCTACGAAGCGATATATAAGTCTAACTATTGCTATTGTTGCTATTGCTATTACTGGTAAACCAAATCCATTTGGGACAAGCCTTGGCAAAAGAAAAGGAATCCTTACCACCATGATCTTAATCTTAAGAGGCAGCCAATCCTGCCAAATGAAGCAGAGGATATGGGGCAGGTAGAGGGTAAAATAGATGACTCCACTGCAGGCAGCTGCCAGGTTAGCCTTGGAGAAGAAGGTGCTGAGCAGAAAACACTGCATGATGCTTGCCGTGGCGAAGGTTAACAGGAAGAGAAAGAGAACTTGCGGGTTGCAGTACCGAAGCACTTTGCCATACTGTATAGGAAAGAAAAGAAAAGATATACTGCTCCACTGCTTGACTTATAGCAGTTAGCAATAGCAGTTAGACTTATATACCGCTTCATAGGGCTTGCAGCCCTCTCTAAGCGGTTTACAGAGTCAGCATATTGCCCCCACAGTCTGGGTCCTCATTTCACCCACCTCGGAAGGATGGAAGGCTGAGTCAACCTTGAGCTGGTGAGATTAGAACCGCTGAACTGCAGATAGCAGTCAGCTGAAGTAGCCTGCAGTGCTGCATTTAACCACTGCGCCACCTCGGCTCTTGACTTAGGACCCATCTGAGATCAAAGGTCTTCAGTTTACAATACTAGTACATCAGAGGTGGGTTCCTACCAGTTCGCACCTATTCGGGAGAACCGGTTCGTCAAATCAAACCGAACCGGTTAGAAGAGGTTCCACCAGTGGACCCGGAAAGCAGGCCACACCTACAGAAGAGGTTCCAAACTTTTTTGAAACCCACCACTGACACACAATCACACACACACACACACACACACACACACACACCAGGGGTGGGTTTCTCGCCCCGTTCCAACCGGTTCGGTTGGAATGGGGCCGGCAGCGTCCTCGTGCATGTGCACAGTGCACGCATGTGTACTAGCATCTATGCGATGCTCCAGCTGCTCCTGGAGGATCGCGCAGGCGCTGTATGCGTCCTGCGCATGCGTGGAAGCGCAGAACTCGTCAAAACTGGGTAAGAAACGCGGGCGGGGGGGTGGACCCTTCGGTGTTCCCGGAAGTTACTTACTTCCGGGTTCGCCGACCAACCGGTTCGCGGGGACCGCCGCGAACCGCCTGAAACCCACCCCTGACACACACACACGAGAAAGAAAGGAAGAAATAAATAAAGAAAAAAGAAAAAAGAAAGAAAAAGAGTGAGAGATGAAAGAAAAAAAGAAAAAAGGGACAGAGACAAAAGGAAAGAGAGAGAGAGAAAGAAAGAGAAATAGAAAGAAAACATGGCCGGCAAGCCACTCCCACCAGGTCACATGGTCGGCAAGCCACTCCCACAAAGGAGGCCACACCCACAGAGTAGGTTCCAAAAATTTTTGAAACCCACCGCTGTAGTACATTCACTGTTGCCTGTCAACACTATTGTCACTTAATGATTTCAACTTCCTTGAGGAGCTTCAATTTCTCCATAACTCTGTAAGGCATGTTGGGTGAAAGACAAGGATTGATCCTAAAATCACCATGGTTCAGAATAGATGAACTCTGTTCTAATCCAGTATCCATCGTGCTGCATCGTACATGCAGCCAAGTGGATTTTCTGAATGTCCTGTTTTCCGAGAGTTGCATTCACACACAAAATGCTAAGTCAACGTTCAATTAAACAGTATGGAATAAACTGATTAAACCATCATTGGATTTCCACAACTTGCTAAGACATAAACTATAAGATGACTTAAAAAGCCTTATAAACCCAGCCAAAAATAAATCGAAAGAAGGAATATTAAGAACAGCCTTCAACAATTATCCTAGACTGAATATTTGTCATAGCAGAACGTACAACTTAATATATGGAAGACAGGATAGCAATGAGTGTCTAGAACAATCTAGCAGTGAGCATGAGCTCTGCTTTGGCTAGATATTGTCGAGATTTAGGAATCCTGTTTGTGTTAGGGATCTTGTTTGTGTACCATCCACACTGCTACAGGAAGGCTCCATTCCTGAGTTCCTTATGCTCATGTTTCAATTTAATGTACGGTGATTAGCAGTGGTGGGTTTCAAAAAGTGTTCGAACCTACTCGGTGGGTGTGGCCTCCTTTGTGGGAGTGGCTTGCCGCCCATCTGACTGGATGGGAGTGACTTGCCGCCCATGTGACCGGATATGGAGATGCCGATGACACTTGTCAGAACCGCCTTAAATTATCTCACAAACAGCACTGGCATGCATAAGAATAGGATGTAAACTTCTTTTTTAAAAGGCATCTTTGGTTTGCGTTAAAACAACTTCAACACACGCAATGTTCTGATTGCACCACAAACGCAGTAGTCATCCTTACCTTTCACAGAGGCCCTGAGTTTTATAAATAGGAGCATGATAGTGTAGAATAATCATATCCAAGGTTGACAAAATGTGGGTACACTTCCCAACTTGTTACATCTGTGGATTGCATCCCAGCAGGACTATTTTAGGGTGAACTAGTTGGCCTCAACTTATGACCACAATTGAGGCCACAGGCTATGTTGTTAAGTGAGAAATTTGTTAATGGGTTTTGCCCCATTTTACGACTTTTCTTGCCGTGTTTGTTAAGTGAATCTCTGCAGATGTTAAATTAGTAACATGGCTGTTGCCCGCTTCCCCATTGACTTTGCTTGCCAGAAGGTCGCAAAAGTGGATCTTATGACCCCTGGATACTGCAACTGTCATAAATACGAACCATTTGTCAATTTGTATGATTTATATTTGTATTCAAATATAAATCATGCGGCCATGGGGATGCTGCAGCGGACGTAAGTGTGGAAAACAGTCATCACTCACTTTTTTCAGTGCCGTCGTAACTTCGAACGGTCACTAAACGGACTGTTGTAAGTCAAGGACTACCTGAATTCTCATTGGAATGCAAGCTGCTAGAAAGATCCTCTCGAGAGTTGCAGTGAGTTTTTTTTTGGGGGGGGTGGCAGTTTGAGAACGAAATCATCCTTTGGCCCGGATACCCCAAGGAGTAAGTCGTAAGAGATTACCCTGATAGCATTGTGCATTATTATCTGAATTTATTTTGACTTCTGGTCTCTGAGGAAATAGGTTGAGTGATGTGTGGGAGGGACCTGCCGTGTGTGCTGCAATCATGCCTGCACCTGGCTGCTTCAGTAAATGACGTTTTGTGTGTGAGAGAGCATAGTTAAGAGTTGGAAGACATGTCAATGCCTCTTTGATGCCCCACTGCCTTGAAAGAGCATATTACCCTGGCAATGGTTACCCAACCCTTCATCACCCTTCGGATCAAGTTACTGAAGCTTGCGGTAGATGGAGCTGCCTTTGAAGACCACCCAAATGGGGTAGAACACAATAGTAATCTGTGCCACTTAACATCAATTTTGTGCCTGCTTATTTTGGCTTTCATTTGACTACATCTGACTACAAAAGTGCTGGTTTTCACCTATAAAACCTTTTCTCACCTGGCGTTCCAGGTATCTTCCAGACAATCATCTTTAGATTAAAACCAAAAAAAGGCCTGTTTCGTTCAATTATGTCTGTATTGTGTAACACGGCCAGAGGTGGGTTCCTACCAGTTCGCACCTATTCGGTAGAACCGGTTCGTCAAATCTACCGAACCGGTTAGAAGAGGTTCCACCAGTGGACCCGGAAAGCAGGCCACACCTACAGAAGAGGTTCCAAAATTTTTTTGAAACCCACCACTGGTCCTTGGATATGATTATTCTACACTATCATGCTCATATTTATAAAACTCAGGGCCTCTATGAAAGGTAAGGATGACTACTGCGTTTGGGGTGCAATCAGAACATTGCGTGTGTTGAAGTTGTTTCAACGCAAACCAAAGATGCCTTTTAAAAAACAAGTTGACATCCTATTCTTATGCAGGCCAGTGCTGTGTGTGAGGTAATTTAAGGTGGTTCTGACAAGTGTCGTCGGCATCTTCATATTCGGTCACATGGCTGGCAAGCCACTCCCATACGGTCACATGGGCAGCAAGCCACTCCCACAAAGGAGGCCACACCCACAGAGTAGGTTCGAACAATTTTTGAAACCCACCACTGAACACGGCTTACCTTTGGGAATGTGACTTCCTAACAGTTTTCTGGATGGTGGTTAAGAATGAGTTATTCACAGCTTTTATGTTTTGAGGACTGGTTATTGAACGCCGGGTTTGAGCGTGCTTATGTTTTAGGCTTCACACAGGTTTTATCTTTTAGGTGGAGATTTTTTTACAAATGAACAGAAATCCTTGAAGGAGTTTGTGGTATAGAACAGGGGTGTCAAACTCAATCGTGCCGTGTGACATATCATAACATTTTTTTTGTCTTTGGGAAGCCGGGTTGGACGTGGTCTGCACATGTCGCATCCAGCCTGCCAGTTTGACAGGCCTGGTATAGAACTACTATAAATAAATACATATTTGTAAAATCTAGACCAGTGTTTCTCAACCTTGGCAACTTGAAGATGTCCAGGACTTCAACTCCCAGAATTCCCCAGCCAGCGAATGCTGGCTGGGGAATTCTGGGAGTTGAAGTCTGGACATCTTCAAGTTGCCAAGGTTGAGAAACACTGATCTAGACCCTTTATCACTGTCATTTGATCTGGGCAATTATTGGATTTTTATTGATTCCCCCATAAACAAGTAGGAGTGCGACTTGGTGGGTTTTGGCTCAGCTGATATTTTGTCACTGTGGTGGCTTAGCATGATGCATGAAGCTACCAGTCCTTAGTTATGCTACTGCTTCCTCTTATTTACACATATCTGAAATGAAGCTTTACTTGTCTTAATCGCTGCAACATTACAATATTAATTACAAATTTAAGTGGGGATCGTCTACCTGGAACTGAATGGTTTAAAATCCAAACAATATTGAAAAATCAGAGCAAATTCTGATTGCTGTTCCTCCTTCGGCTGCTCCCTCCAAATGTCAAGCTACTGAAAACCAGGGTGTCAAAAAAAAAAATCACAGTATACTAGCAATAGCAATAGCAATAGCAATAGCAGTTAGACTTATATACCGCTTCATAGGGCTTTCAGGCCTCTCTAAGCGGTTTACAGAGAGTCAGCATATTGCCCCCAACAATCTGGGTCCTCATTTTACCCACCTCGGAAGGATGGAAGGCTGAGTCAACCCTGAGCCGGTGAGATTTGAACCGCTGAACTGCAGATATCAGTCAGCTGAAGTGGCCTGCAGTATTGCACTCTACCCACTGCGCCACCTCGGCTACTACACCGACATCAAACATGCATTCAAAACCAGCATACTCTACATGGAGTGGGAATTCTGTTATTGCCCTTTAATTCAAGTACTAATATAAAGAAATTAAGCAAAGTTATTCTTACTGAGCTGCTGGCCCCTCTTCCCCAGCGCTGTTTAAATATATGGCTGCCTATTGGTCTCCGGATACGCTTCAAGGCGCTAGTCGTCACTTATAAAGCCCTTCATGGTATTGGACCTGGGTACTTGAGAGACCGCCTGCTGCCAATTACCTCCACTAGACCGATTAGATCCCACAGATTAGGCCTCCTCCGAATTCCATCCGCCAGCCAGTGTCGACTGGCGACTACCCGGAGGAGAGCCTTCTCTGTGGCTGCTCTGACCCTCTGGAACGAACTCCCCGTGGAGATTCGGACCCTCACCACCCTCCAGGCCTTCCGCAAAGCCCTTAAAACCTGGCTGTTCCGACAGGCCTGGGGCTAAAGAGCTGTTGCCCCCCTTCTCGAATGGTATGACTGTTGCGTGTTTTTAAATTATGTATTGTTATGCTTTGTTTTTTTAAATTTTTGTCTGTATTCCCCTTCCCTGGTTTGAGTTGTGAGCCGCCCTGAGTCCCCCTTCGGGGGAAAAGAGCGGCATATAAATACAATAAACTGAACTGAACTGAACTGAATAGCAATAGCAATAGCAGTTAGACTTATATACCGCTTCATAGGGCTTTCAGCCCTCTCTAAGCGGTTTACAGAGCAATCTGGGTCCTCATTTTACCCACCTCGGAAGGATGGAAGGCTGAGTCAACCCTTGAGCCGGTGAGATTTGAACCACTGAACTGCAGATATCAGTCAGCTGAAGTGGCCTGCAGTACTGCATTCTACCCACTGCGCCACCTCGGCTACTACACTGACATCAAACATGCATTCAAAAACCAGCATACTATACGTGGAGTGGGAATTCTGTTATTGCCCTTTAATTCAAGTACTATTATAAAGAAATTAAGCAAAGTTATTCTTACTGAGCTGCTGGCCCCTCTTCCCCAACGCTGTTTAAATATATTTATCCTAGTTTAGAAGTATTAAAGAGTTCAGGCCTTCAGGATTTCCCTTTATCATTCTCTTAAAAACAGGGCGGATCTCAAAGCAACCCAAGGAGCTTTCTGTACTTACCATAAATGATACCAGGAAGCACAAAAATCAAAGTAAGAACTTAGGGTAACTATCACCAGTGTGATATCCACCCCGCAGGTGTTGGTCTACAGTCCACAACTCTCATTAACCCTTTAAATAAACAAAACAACTATATCTCGAGGCATTATTTATAATATCTGTAGCGAATGGGGCAGTTTAAACATAAACCCAGCGTCTCTCTCCTGAAGGACGATTTAAATGATAAGCCTTTGTGTGCCTCTTAGCTCCCCAAGGGATCATGTATTGAAACTAATGGGTTGGGAGAAATGAATTTGAAAAAGAGACATCACCAGGCTTTTCAAAGGCGAATGGAGGGGGGGGGGTCTCTTCCTTTCAAGCTTTCTCCCACCTGAAGGGCGATGTTTAGAACGTGACCTGTCAGCCTTAATCCGTCTCCAAACATCACAAAGGCAAACGCGTCCCTGAATGTCTCCGTCCCTTCCAAGGGATGATGATGATGGTGGTGATGATGCCTTAAGGGGGTTTCTAAAAAGCGCGCCTGCTGCTACGTGCCGAGAAGGAGCCAGGCTACTAGCAGGCTCCCCCCTCCCTTTTTAATGTATGGGCGTTTATTGTTTCTTACTAACACCTGGCTCGCCTTGTAAACGCCGGAGCTCGAGTTTACAACAGCCAAAGGCGCGCCTCCCCTGCTTCACTTACCGTAATGAGAGCCGTCAGGAGGAAGGTGCTCGCGGTCATCATGAGGAAGCTGTCCAAGAACCACGTGAACCAAATCACCCCGTTGGTGACTCCTCGGCTCTTCAAGGCTTCCTTCAGCCTCAGTTCTTTCTCCAACACGATGCTTTTCACGATCATGGAAGCGGAGTAGATCCAAGCCAGCACCATCAAGAGGGGAAAGGCACGAATCAAAGTAATCATGAAGCTGCTAGGCAAAAGAAAAGAAAAGAAAGGAAAATGCAAATAAATCAACCTTGCTTTGAAAGGTAACAAGAGAAATATCTTAAGAGTGATTCACAAAATTACTCTTAACAATGCAGCGATTTTTGTTGCGTTTTAATGCTTTTAACAAGGTTTATTTGCATTTTTCTAAGATATTGAGAATGCTTGGAAGCCACTTCCACAATTAATGCTTTTAACAAGGTTTATTTGCATTTTTCTAGGATATTGAGAACGCTTGGAAGCCACTTCCACAATTAATTCATCAAGCTGGTCTTCAAGGAGTTTAATATCATTTTTAAGATTTGATGATTCCCGCCATGGCTGCCCAATAACAGTGATATTTTCGTGTACAGATATTTCCAGAGAAATATCCTTTTCTCTGGAAGGCTCAGATTGGTAGTTTTGAGAACAGCTGAGAAATAAATCCAAAGAAAACTGGTGAGAGTCTTGGCTAAATAAGGCACCCCTGAATTCTTTGGAGAATTAAATTGCTATTTCCTGATAGGAACATCTAAGAAAGAGCATGCAAACACCATCAAAGCCTTCCTGGGGTAGTTTCTGTCCAGATATGTTGGACTACAAGTTCCAGAATTCCAAGCCAGTATGGGAAAATGGCAGTAGGGGTTCCTGAACAATGGGGCTATTATTTTGTTTGGATGTATGTGCTGCATCCATTTCTAGCCATTTTTCTTTTTTAAAAATGTCTTCTTAGCAGAGGCAACTAAAGTGTTGCCCATTGTAGGAGCCGTGGGGATTTGAAGAGCTTAGGCAAACATTTGGGGAAAGCCAATTTTAAACTCTTCAATAAGCTGACACAGGAGGAGAAAATCTGAACTGGGGAAAGGCCACCAGAGGAGTGTTTCTCGAACTTGCAAAGATGTGTGAGATGCCTCGGCTACACATCTTAAAAAATTGCCAAGCTTGCAAAAACATGGCACCAGAACATCTTAGCTGCATGCTAGACTGAAAAAGAAAAAAATATATCATGAAAAACAGAAAAAAAGCAACATCAAGCCACTTGTATTGTTGAAAGGAAACATCGTGGACACCTCCCAGAAGCCCCCCCAAAAAATTGACCTTGGTTTGAGGGAGGTTTCATTTTCTCTGAGGGAGGCTGAAAGAGCCACCTGTGCAGTTGGAAAAAAAAGTGACTTTTGCGAAAACAAAATTTGTCACTGTTGTGGAACTCCTAAGGTACATGTTTCCCATTACTCAAATCAATGTTCTGATTCTATGACCTGACCAGACCTTACTTCAGAGGTGGGTTCCTACCAGTTCGCACCTATTCGGTAGAACCGGTTTGTCAAATCTACCGAACCGGTTAGAAGAGGTTCCACCAGTGGACCCGGAAACCAGCAGGCCACACCTACAGAAGAGGTTCCAACATTTTTTTGAAACCCACCCCTGGTCCTTGGATATGATTATTCTACACTATCATGCTCATATTTATAAAACTCAGTGTGAGTAAGGAAGGTAAGGATGACTACTGCATTTGTGGTGCAATCAGAACACTGCATGTGTTGAAGTTGTTTTAACGCAAACCAAAGATGCCTTTTAAAAAACAAGTTTACATCCTATTCTTATGCATGCCAGTGCTGTGTGTGAGGTAATTTAAGGTGGTTCTGACAAGTGTCGTCGGCATCTTCATATCCAGTCACATGGGCTGCAAGCTACTCCCACAAAGGAGGCCACACCCACAGAGTAGGTTCGAACAATTTTTGAAACCCACCACTGCCTTCCTTCCAGAGTCCTATGCTGTTCTCCAAGGATACAATCACTTTCTTCCGCCTGCTTGGCCACTAGGCCTCCGTGCTGATATATAATCAGTTCACCGTATGGAGGGGGTAGCAACTGAAGAGAACACGAAAATAAATCACATCATGTGTTTCTTGGATTATCTCTATTTTGGCTATCCTGGGAGGAAGCTGTAGAGCAGCATTGTATTCAGAATTGAAGATAAGATCGTAGCAGGATAGCATTAAGCAAAGACAAAGGGAGCTGTTAAATTGGATCCCTAAGAAATGGGGTATTCTGGAAAATAAACCAGAGTCATGTAATTCCTGGCAGGAAAGGAATTTTATTTTGCAACCAAATGGTGCTCTGGTGACATTTGTTCTGGAATTGTTTCTACAGCTGTATCTGGACTCCGCTGAGCAAATCCCAGGGAGCTTAGCGGGGGCTTCTTTCCAGAGAGATTCCTGGGAGGGGAGCTTGGGTTATTGCTTCAGAGATGCCTTTTAAACCAGTGTTTTTCAACCTTGGCAACTTGAAGATGTCCGGACTTCAACTCCCAGAATTCCCCAGCCAGCATTCGCTGGCTGGGGAATTCTGGGAGTTGAAGTCCGGACATCTTCAAGTTGCCAAGGTTGAAAAACACTGTTTTAAACAATGTGAAGCCAAGTTTCATAAAGAGAGGAAAGGTCTCGTCAAACCATGAAACGGCCAATAGATGCGTCTCATAAATCAAAACAAAACAGGCTTTCACATCATGGTCTCCATCGGTGTGTAAGGCCTTATTCCAAAATAATTGGAAAATACGTTACATGTGAAAATATGATCATGCAGCTTTCTCTAACATGTGCTTTTCTATTCTGGCCAGAATTGTGGGAAGCAATCTGGAAGGGATGAGGAACGACAAGCTGAAGATTTCTGTTCACCGTGCTGGTAAGTTGTCTTTTAAGAATAGTATCTGGAACCTTCTTCATCTTTACATTAAAACTGTTTTATATTGAGTTTTAGGTTCCACCACAAAACCGCGGTAGACTAAAGCGCGCTCGACGAAAGCGCGTACGTGACGTCATCACAGCGCGACGAAAACAGCACGCTGTGAGCGGTAAACTTAAAATTAACGCGTAAATCTAAACCTAACCCCCCCAAACCTAACCCTAAACCTAACCCTAAGCCTAACCCTTAACCTAACCCTAAACCTAACCCTTAACCTAATGCTAAACCTAACGCTAAACCTAACGCTAACCCTTAACCTAACCCTAACGCTTAACGTAACCCTAACCCTAACCCTAACCTTAACCCTTAACCTAACCCTAACCCTAACCCTAACCCTAACCCTTAACCTAACCCTAACCCTAACCCAACCCTAACCCTAACCCTAACCCTAACCCTTAACCTAACCCTAACCCTAACCCTAACGCTTAACCTAACCCTAACCCTAACCCTAACCCTAACCCTAAACCTAACCCTTACCTTTATGTGAATCGGCTTGCTTTAATTTAATTTTAATTTAATTTATTTTTAATTTTAATTTAATTTATTTTTAATTTTATTTGTCACGCTGCTGATGACGTCAGGTACGCGCTTTAATCGGGCGCGCTTTAGTGGACCGCGGTTTTGACGGGTCACGGAGTTTTAACTATGGAATGAGGGGGATTCTTCAGCACAGCAAAAAGTCGTGTTGAGTTGTTACAGCTACAGCTCCAATTATACTACCATCGTAGACTTTGAAATATACGAGGGTCTTAACATAAGAATTATCTACAAAAACCCTGTGAAGTAGGATAGTCCCAGGTCATTCAGTGAGTTTCCATGGCTAGGGATGGACTCCCAAGTTTCCCAGTCCTAATTCATTGCCTTAAGCACATCCTCCCCCGTCAAGCTTTTGCTACATATTTCTCATTTTCATGTAAGAATTTTGGCATGATTAGCATGGAGCAAAACCAATTAAAACAACTTTGGAGATCTCTTCTTGGTATGTGGAGAAGTGACCTGAGGATGATGATTGATGACAAATCAAAGGAATGTGATGCCTTGGGAGAGAAAGCCAGACCTCTGCGTGAATTTTACTCCTTGAACATGATAAAATTCCACTCCCAGGCCTGCTATTGTTTGTAAATTTGAAGAAGCCATAGAATGCAACACTGCAAATTTTGTAAGACCCCAATTCACATTTTTTGTGTGTGTATTTCTTGATACTTTAGAGCAACATTCTTCAGGATAATATATTCAATATAATACTGTGCAAGAAAAAATAAATACATGGTGAAATAAAGCCATCCTGTATATATTCACAGAGACCGAATCTCTGAGGTGAGATTTTAAATTCCTATTTCCTTGGTTTCACTCTTTAACACCTTAGTTTTGTAGCCCCAGATGTGGTAGAACTAGATCAGTGGTTCCCAAACTTGGCAACTTTAAGACTTGTGGACTTCAACTCCCAGAATTCTCCAGCCAGCAGAGCTGAACCAGATAGTCTCTCAGCTATTAACCAAACACAATGGTGATTCCATCCTTTCTACACATTCTGAGAGCATGAGATTAGGCAAGGCTGCCTTGTTTCCTGTGTTGAAATATCCTGGCCAAAAAAAAGGGGAAATATCAGACTCTCTCCCTCACTGGTTTGCAAAGTGAATTTGTAGAGCCCCACGTACTGCATTTGCGTTACATTGGGACGTAGAGAAAAGCCTTGAGCAAATTAAATATTTCATCATATTCCAAATGCTAGCCAGGAACAGATTGGTTGTTTGGGAGCACAAATTTTTAACAAGATAATAAGAGGTGTGCCGGAAGAGGCCAGTATTTTAATAATGGCCTTTGGTTACATTTTAATTAGAGAGTTGGGTATAGTGATGAAGGTGTTGGCTAGGAAACAGACGGTGAGTTCTAGGCCTCTCTTAGACATGAAAGGCCCTGGATGACTTTGGTCATTCACTCTTTCCAGCCCAACCCATCTCACAAGGTTGTTGTTTCAGGGAAAATAGCAGGCAATGATATTAGATAGGTTTGCCACCTTGCATTGAGGATGGATAAAAATCTTATTTTTATGGTCCATTACACAGTCCACCAGTTGTTGAGTTTGGATTTGGCATTTTTATTTACCTATGGAGCCCTTATCAAGGATAAGGTATCATTACATGATGTAACTCTTCCAAGTAAAGCTTCCTTTTGCAGCTGACTGGTGGTGATGACCATTATTTCTATTATTACTCTGAAGATAGATAAATGGACTTCATATTAAAAATGTTAACTTGCTCATGTCCAGATAATTGGGACAGAAAAATTATCCACGTTTATTACAAGAGGGAATGATCACTACCATCATGGCATTGCATGAAAAACAACTTCTGTCAGGCCTGCAATTATATTCCTTTTAGAAGTTTGGCCTGCCACACTTTCTCTTATTTCAATATGCTGTTTCTTTAGTATAGTTGATGGTAGGGGGGAATAGACAGGAGTAGGATTGTGGGATGTACTGTTTTCATTCTTTACTAGAAGCCAAGATCATCCTTTGTCTCTGTACTTTGACACCTGACCGGAAGCAGCTGGACGTGGATGCCAGCGTGGAAGAAGAAGATTGGACCATGTGATGGATTGTGGGTGTGGGGACAAGATCATGAACTTTTAACTGGGTGGAATTCTGATGTCATTGGGATTCCATAGCATGATGCCAACATGTCTGTCTTATTAAATTGGAACCTTAAGGATAGATCTGCCTTGGACTGTGATTTAATTCTGCATGATATTTGGAATGCTGACAACTTCTTTGTTTGTTTGTTCTAGCCTGACCTGAACCTTGCATCATTCAACATAATTGAATGATCCGCATTCTAATGTTGTGGCGGAGAGTGGCAAGCCTTTCAGCACACCTGTATTCTTTTTTCGTTTTTGAAAATGAACTGAATACTTTCCCTGATTAAAAGAGTTCAGAAAAAACAGCTATAAATTTGCAACTTTTCCTCCATTCTCCTGTTGCTAATGAATTAACATTTATTTATTTATTTTGCAATAAAGGTTTAAATCCTATTGTTTTCTATTTTAAGTAGGTAGAGAGCTTGTTATGATAACAAGTTATTTGTTTTGGATTTCTTATCTCAGATTTAACTAACACAATTCTGATTCCTTGGCAGGGCAATTTGTCTAATACTTTGTGTTCTAGAACAGTGTTTCTCAACCTTGACAACTTGAAGATGTCCAGCTCCAGAATTGAACGGGGGGGGGGGGGGCTTCTGGTTAGGACCTTTGTACCTCTCTGAGTGTTTAAGGTTGCCGACCCCTGCCTTAGATGTAGCATGTCTAGACTCTTCTGATGCTACACGACCTTTACATAAATTTGCCACAAATCCTGGCATTACCATGAGGTAATTCGGATAATCCTAAATCAACAAATTCCAATTTACATCTTCACATATACCCAGTGTTTCTCAACCTTGGCCACTTGAAGATGTCTGGACTTCAACTCCCAGAATTCCCCAGCCAGCGAATGCTAGCTGGGGAATTCTGGGAGTTGAAGTCCGGACATCTTCAAGTGGCCAAGGTTGAGAAACACTGTTCTAGAATCTCTAGCATGATCCAAAGCAAAAACAGTGTCATTTGTAAGACTCAAAGTGCCACCCTGGCTAGCCACACAGTTAGATATTGGACCCAGATCACACTCACACATCATCTACAAAGCAAGGATAGGGCATTTGTTGTAGATATATCCCTGAAGGCACATCAACATGGGTCTGGGTTTTGATGATCCCTTGCTCGATCATATCTTGCAGATAAGCAAATCCTCCCCAGATGTAGCGCAGATCATCCATTGGGTCAGCTCTTGGGCCAGGATCCCAGTACCTGTAGGGGCAAAGCACAAATTTAGCCTTCAAACTAATGGGGATTATGGTGGGTAAAAGTGTCAATTATCAAACTCTTGAGGGACAAACTATATGCTATGTTAATGGTTTTTTGTTTTAGTTGTTACAATGTCATAAGGGTTAACCAGAGAGGCAGTTTCTGTAAGCAGGGCAATAAAGATTAGGCTAGAAACACTAGAATGTTTCATTCCTGCCTTCCTTACAGGATTAGCCCTGTGAAGTGGGAAAAACACAAAAGGAGATTTCTTCAAAACAGCCGGTTCTCCAAACTACTTAGAAAGTTAACAACTGGTTCTCCCGAATAGGTGCGAACCGGCTGAATCCCACCACTGACTTAGACGTATAAACTGCTTCGTAGTTCTTCTTACAGCCCGCTTTAAGTGGTTTACAGAGTCAGCATATTCCCCCCCAACAATCTGGGTCCTCATTTTACCCACTTCGGAAGGATGGAAGGCTGAGTCAACTTTGAGCCTGATGAGATTTGAACTGCAGCTAGCAGTCAGCGGAAGAGGCCTGCATTACTGCACTCTAACCACTGCGCCACCTCATCTAAACAATGGTTTAGATGCAGTTTCTTTTTATCACTTAATAATCACAGAATAACAGTCAGTGTTCTGACAAGCTACCATAAATAGCAATAGCAATAGCAGTAGACTTATATACCGCTTCATAGGCCTTTCAGCCCTCTCTAAGCGGTTTACAGAGAGTCAGCATATTGCCCCCAACAATCTGGGTCCTCATTTTACCCACCTCGGAAGGATGGAAGGCTGAGTCAACCCTGAGCCGGTGAGATTTGAACCGCTGAACTGCTGATCTAGCAGTAGCCTGCAGTGCTGCATTTAACCACTGCGCCACCTCGGCTCTCACAGGTAAAATCATCAGACCAGCTTTTATTGGAACAAAGGAGGAATCTTGTGGCAACTTAAAGACTATAAATATACCCTGCGCTAAACATTTGCAGAAACAATTTGCATGTCTATTTATATATGCTCAAGAACATTAAAGCTCAGTTGTTTAAAAGTCAGATGGAAGCACTGAGAGTTCAGATAAGTTTACTCCCAAGTAACTCCAATGCATAGAGCTGAATTTACGTTAGCTCTAAAAGGACATTATGCTTTGTCATGGTACGTGTGCTTCCTCATTCTCTCTCTCTGGGTAGTTGTATATACGCACATTTATGATAACATTTTGTATTTACCAGCAAACCACTGTTTGAGATAACTAAAAGTTACACTTTAGCCTGTAGCTAATTATTATATACATAACAGTCATCCATACATTTACCAGCCTTCTTTCCTGTAAATATGATAAATTGCCATTTCTCATTAAGACCCCTTTGATGACGGGGGACACCCAACAGATATGCAGGAAGTCCTGTTGGGGAGAGCTTCTCTTGGCAATTCTGATTTATTTTGTCTCTCCACTCACTGATATCACTCATGTTCTCGTCACCTCTAGGCTTGATTACTGTAATGCGCTTTACTTGGGGCTGCCCCTGTAGAGTGTTCGGAGACTACAATTGGTCCAGAATGCGGCCACGCGAGCGATATTGGGTGTACCCAGGTACACCCATGTTACACCTATCCTCCGTGAGCTGCACTGGCTGCCCATCGGTCTCCGAACGCGCTTCAAGGTGCTGGTCGTTACCTTTAAAGCCCTACATGGTTTAGGACCTGGATACCTACGGGACCGCCTCCTGCCACATACCTCCCAACGACCTATAAGATCACACAGATTGGGCCTGCTCCGGGTACCGTCGACCGGGCAATGCTGGTTGGCGACTACTCGGGGGAGGTCTTTCTCTGTAGCTGCCCTGGCCCTGTGGAATAATCTACCCGCAGAGATCCGGACCCTTCCCACTCTCGTGGCCTTCCGTAAAGCCACTAAAACCTGGCTGTTCCGGCAGGCCTGGGGCTGTTGACCCCAAAATATGGTCCAGCCCCACTCAGAATGGAGTGCATGGTGTGTTTTTTTAAATCTATCCTTTCTTTCTTTCTCTTCTTTCTGATTTATTGTATTGTTAGCCGCCCGGAGTCCTTCGGGATTGGGCGGGATATAAATGTTATTAAACTTTAAAGTTTAAACTCTCATTAAACTCTCTGCTTGCACGCCTAAAAGATTAGAAACCGTCCTTACCTATCTTTGATTTTGTTCGTTTTCTCCACAGCATCAATATCCATGCGTATCTTGTATTTCACGTGAGGGGGCAGTTGGTCAGCCCTTTCATCCACGTCAAGAAAGACAACAGCAGCCCAGAATTTGTTCTCCTCCAGAAGAGAGCGAGCATGAAAAATCAACTCAGTTTCATCAGCTAGGCCTTCAAACTTATCAAGGGTCAAGCACTGTGATAACAGAGGCATAAGAGATACTTGAATGAGATCACAGTAGCATTTGTAAAGGTGAAAGTTCCCCTCGTACATATGGGCCAATTGTTCCTGACTCTAGGGAGTGGTGCTTATTTCCGTTTCAAAGCCGAAGAACGAAGACGTCTCCGTGGTCATGTGGCCGGCATGACTAAACACCGAAGGTACATGGAACACTGTTACCTTCCCACCAGAGTGGTCCCTATTTTTCTACTTGCATTTGTACGTACTTTCAGACTGCTAGGTTGGCAGAAGTTGGGGCAAGCAACAGGAGCTCACTCCATTATGCAGCACTAGGGATTCGAACCGCCAAACTGCCGAACTTTCTGATCAACAAGCTCAGTGTCTTAGCCACTGAGACACATATATGTCCCTATTTTTCTACTTCCATTTTTACGTGCTTTCAGACTGCTAGGTTGGCAGAGGTTGGGGCAAGCAACAGGAGCTCACTCCGTTATGCAGCACTAGGGATTCGAACTGCCAAACTGCCGAACTTTCTGATCAACAAGCTCAGTGTCTTAGCCACTGAGACACATATATGTCCCTATTTTTCTACTTCCATTTTTAAGTGCTTTCAGACTGCTAGGTTGGCAGAGGTTGGGGCAAGCAACAGGAGCTCACTCCGTTATGCAGCACTAGGGATTCAAACCGCCAAACTGCCAACCTTTCTGATCAACAAGCTCAGTGTCTTAGCCACTGAGACACATATATGTAAATCAGAATTTACTCATGATTTGGACACCAATCCTGGTAGTCCTCTATAACCACAATTGAGGCCAAAATTTCTGTTGCTAAGCAAGGCAGTTGTTAAGTGAGAGTTGCCCCGTTTTATGACCTTTCTTGCCACAGTTTTTTAAAAGTGAATCGCTGCAGTTGCGTTAAGTTAGTAACACAATTGTTAAGTGAATTCTGGCTTGACTTTGACTTGTCAGAAGGTTGCAAAAAGTGATCACCTGAGCCTAGGACACTGCAACTGTCATAAATATGAGTCAGTTGCCAAGTGGCTGAATTTTGACTACATGACTATGGGGATGCTGTCATGTGAAAAACGGCCATAAGTCACATTTTTCAGGGCTGTTGTAACTCTGAACGATCGCTAAATAAACTGTTGTGATTCAAGAAGAATCTGTAGGGTTGCTTAGTAGAGAAATGGGCAGCATACAAATGTAAAATGAATAAATAACAAATAACAGAGAAACATGTTCCTGCCAAAGTCTGCAGAACGTTGGTCAAAATCAATCAGTCTACATATAAAAAATGCATGTGAATAAAATCAAAGTGGGTGGGGGGAGGGTTGTAAAATAGGAAGAGTTTGCAAATTAAGCTGAGGTTTGCGTTCAGATCAGTATTATATAATGAAAATAATTTGAAATTTGCATAATCTGGGTGGACCAGTGGTGGGATTCAGCCAGTTCGCACCTATTCGGGATAACCGGTTGGTAACTTTCTAAGTAGTTTGGAGAACCGGTTGTTGGAAGAAATCTCCTTTTGTTTTTTCCCCACTTTACAGGGCTAATCCTGTAAGGAAGGCAGGAAGGAAACATTCTGGTGTTGTTTCTAGCCTAATCTTTATTGCCCTGCTTACAGAAACTGCCTCTCCGGTTAACCCTGATTACATTGTCACAGCTAAGGCGAAGCGCCCATCGACCTGAGTGATGTTGAGTTGGCCAAGCCCACCCAGTCACATGACCAGCGAGCCCCACCTACCCAGATAGTCATTAGGGCAGAGAACCGGTTGTTAACTTATTTGAATCCCACCACTGGGGTGGACTATTCTTTCTATCCAGACTGAATGGTCCTTTTGCCCTGCCTATGGGACTTCAGGATTGTTATACATGAGCAGTGGGGTGTGTGTGTGTGTGTCAGACAATAACCGGTCTATCCATTCAATTAACAGAATTAATTTTGCTGATTAGGGAGAACATCAGTGGATTTACTGCCATAGTTTCCTTCTACAATGACGCTGAAATATTACAGTATTTATGAGAAAAACTACTGCATAGTAATTTCTATCCCGGAGTTTCAGGAGTTTCTATTCTGTGTTCCTGCTTAGCACCAAGGAAAGAAATCTCTTTGAAATAGTTGTTATAGCAATGGATTCCTGAATGGAGCATGGATTGGAGTAGATTCTTTCCAAATTCCTTTCAAATCTTTCTTTGGACAATAAAAAGGGTTAAAGTTTTTTTTAAAATGGGGAGGCTTTCTAGTTGCTGAGGGGCATAAGAAAGTGAAGAATTCATTCCAACTGTTGATAATACATGGTTAGTTCTACTTTTTAAAAAAATCACAATGTAGAAATGCTTTCACGATGTAGAAATCAATGTTGCATTGTTTTTTCTCCCAGTTTTATTTTTAACTTTTCACTTTGGTACAACTTTGAAATAAATGCACAGTGTTTCCGTATAATAAGAGTATGATGGAAAATATTTTTTAAAGAAAATTATTAACTCAGAGGAAAAAAAATATTGAATACTTTGGCTGGGAAACAAAGCATGCATGCTAAATCATTTAATACCTGTAATGCTTTAAATCGACAGCTGCACAGAATTTGGTTGATTCTACTTTGATAACTTCTTGAATTAATATATAAATCGGAACACAATAATCTCCAGAAGAGATTGTGCAGTTGCTTGGATTTTTTGCAATGCAGGTGTGTTCAAAAAAACAGTACAGATGATAAGGTTCTGTATTAAAATGTGAGTTTGCTTTTCTCAGTTAGCCAAAATGGTGTGGAAATTTGCCTGACCTGACTTCCTTAACACAAGAAAGAGCTGAAGATAGATCAGATTTATTTTCTCAGACTTTTCCTAATCTCATTCTCGGGTTAAAATGCACTCTAAAATTGTAATCGAAAGAGGAGATACCAAAAGCTGTCATAAGATATTCCACATCTGAGGTTTATAATAATTACCGTCCTTTTGTGCAGAGACTGAATGGAGCAATTGTCTCTGGAAGATCAGTCATTAAGGAAGTGTCTCGACCAGCCAGATAACAACCCCCAAAGAGAAACAAAGCTGAAAACATCACAATACATGAGGGTGGTGGGTAGGTGGAAACCTAATGTGAACCTATCACCTGGAAAATAAGCCTGGGAGAGCAAAACAAAATTAGCTCAAAGGAGGGGAAAGTGATGGCCATAAACAGCAGGGAGAATACTGCACACACAGCAATAGGTACACAATTGTGAGAAGCTGTGAGCAGACTGGGAAATCCTTTTCCTTGTTTAAAAACCAATCAAACGAAGTTTGAAATATAAAGAAGAAACCAAACCTAAAACAATGAAGAAGGGAAAGGCATCATTTCTGCAAGGAATGGAAGAGAATTGACATAAACAATTCAGATTTCAGATTCAGATTTCAGATTTAGTTTATTTGTATGCTGCCCTTCTCCGGGAGGGACTCAGGGCGGCGAACAACTCAAAGGGGGGAAAGGGGAACATAGAACACAATACACATAGTTAAAATAGCCAACAATCATACAACCACACAGGTCGAGCGGGGAGGGGAACTCATCAACCCCAGGCCTGCCGGCAAAGCCAGGTTTTGATGGCTTTTCGGAAGGCCTGGAGAGAGGTGAGGGTCCAAATCTCTGCGGGGAGTTCGTTCCAAAGGGCTGGAGCTGCCACAGAGAAGGCCCTCCCCCGGGTAGTAGCCAGGTGGCATTGGTTGGTAGACGGAACCCAGAGGAGGCCAACCCTGTGTGATCTAACGGGTCTTTGGGAGGTAATTGGCAGCAGGCGGTCTCTCAAGTACCCTTGAGAGATAGCGGACCTACGAAGAAGGTCAAATCAAATTATCTTAAGAGACATATCTTAATTTGCACACCATAAATGGGAATTGGCAAATTCCTCTTAAAGAGTTTTCCAAAACCTTCATTTACCACAGACTAGCATTAAAATTGCCTGACTGAAATTGGTATGCAGGAAATCCTCAAATTATGATAATTGAGCCCCAACATTTCTGTCGCTAAGTGAGACATTTGTGAAGTCTCACTTTATGACCTTTCCTGCCACATTTGTTAAGTGTATCACTGTAAGTTGTTAAGTTATAGTAACACAATTGTTAAGTGAATCTGGCTTCCCCATTGAGCTTGCTTGTCAGAAGGTGGCAAAAGGTGATCACATGACCTCTGAGACACTGAAACTGTCATATATATGAGTCAGTTGCCATGCATCTGAATTTGGATCACGTATCCTGCAATTGGTTGTAAGTGTGAAAAACGTCACAAGTCCCTTTTTTCATTGCTGTTGCAACTTTGAATGGTCACTAAATAAAATGTTGTAAGTTGAGGACTACCTGTAATCAGAGATGGGTTGCTCCCTGATTGGCCAAGATTGGGCGAACCGGACCCTCACCTCTCTCCAGGCCTTCCGGAAAGCCGTCAAAACCTGGCTGTGCCGGCAGGCCTGGGGTTGATGAGTTCCCCTCCCCTCTCGACTGGTATGACTGTGTGATTTTCGTGTATTTTAATTATGTGTATTGTGTTTATGTTCCCTTTCCCCCCTGAGTTGTTCGCCGCCCTGAGTCCCTCCTGGAGAAGGGCGGCATACAAATAAACCAAATACAATACAATACAATAAGTGGTGGCGGTGGGAGGCTCTGCCCACCCGCCTACGGAACGATCTACCCCCAGAGATCCGGACCCTCCCCACTCTCTCGGCCTTCCGAAAGTCTACTAAGACCTGGCTATTCTGGCAGGCCTGGGGCTGTTGACCTCATGAATGAGGTCCAGCCCCCATTAAGATTGAGTGCATGATGTGTCTTTTTAACCTGCTTTTTCTCTCTATTTTAAATTTTTTAGTATTCTTTTAGTGTTCTTTTTATGTAAGCCGCCCGGAGTCCTTCGGGATTGGGCGGCATATAAATTCATTAAACTTTGAACTTTGAACTGAATGCTTTTGCGCATGCACAGAAGTATCGCATGCGGGCAGATCCGCCTAACAACTGCGCTACTAACTTAATAACTGCAGTGATTCATTTAACACTGGAAGAAGGTTGCAAAACGGGGCAAAACGCACTTAACGACTGTCCGGCTTAGCAATGGAAATGTTGGAGCCAATTGTGGTCGTAAGTCAAGACTACTTTATCACTAAGAAATTCCAGATAGCCTATGCTTAAGATCAGGAATGATTTAAACTGTTCAAAGTTAGCGTAGCAAGAAGAAGCTAAGATCAATGCAGAGATGTTATTAACCCTTTTTTTTAATTTCTTTTTTTCTCAACATATTTTAGACACTGTTTGTTAAAAATCTATACCGTGTACAGGCTCTGGGAAGTCGGGGGGGGGAGGGAGGTGGGGTGTTGGGGGGGAGGGTGGGGGGAGGGAGGGACATATACTAGGTTAGATACGATGTGTTAGATTTCAATGTAATGCGATTTCATATGTATACTGTTTTTCTTTAATTTCTCTGTAAAAATAGGATAAGTTAAGTACATTGACATATAGTGGAAATACACCAAGGGAAGGAGGAGTGGGATAGAAGAAAGATGGGTAGAGAGGGACGGGAGAGAGGATGGGAGGGGGGGTGAGAAGGAAAGGAGGGAGTGGATCGGGAGAGAGGAGTGGTAGAGGGAGTGGGGAAGTAGGGTAGAGTGGGATGATGGAGGGAAGATAGAAAGTTGGAGGGGGGTGGAAGAAAGAGGTGTACAGATAGTGGAAGAGGTATATTGGGTTTCTATTTTTTGGGGTATTGTTGACAAGAGGAATTGCTGCGATTATTGTTTAATGTTGTATGGCTCCGGCTATGCACAGTATATATGTGAGTGTCTGAAAATGAAAAAATGGAAAACATAAAAGGAAAAAAGACTACTTTATCAGAAGTTGCTTTGATCCCATCTTTTAACTATCTGCTTCTTTGACCTTGATCCCAGATCTGGCCAAAGTCTTCTGTCAAGCACTATACTTTGCTTAAAGTTAAGGCAGCAGACTTCATGAGTGACGTGATATTTAACCAAGTCCCAATGTTTTACTATTTTGGTATAGAGAAAAGTAAGGGCCAGAGCAAGGAACTGGGGAAAAGATAAAGTCACTAAATATCTGTCTGTGAGAAGAAAGAGAAGAAAGGGGGGTAGGAAGGAGGGAGGGAAGGAGGGAGGGAAGCAAGGAGGGAAGGAAGGAGGGAAGGAAGGAGAGAAGGAGAGAAGAAAGGAGGGAAGGAAGGAGAGAAGGAAGGAGAGAAGGAGAGAAGAAAGGAGGGAAGGAAGGAGGGAATGTAGGAGAGAAGGAAGGGGGAAGGAAGGAGGAAAGGAAGGGGGAAAGGAAGGAGAGAAGGAGAAAAGAAAGGAGGGAAGGAAGGAAGGAGGGAAGGAAGGAGGGAAGGAAGGAGGGAAGGAGAGAAGGAGAGAAGAAACGAGGGAAGGAAAGAGGGAGGGAGGGAAGAAGAAGTAGGACCCTTGTAAGATAAGATGGATCTATGGGATGTTAAGAAAGCAATCTTCAAGTATATTGTCAACTGTAGGGAAAAATTGTTATAAATAAATATTATTAATAACAGTAATGAGATCATATAATTGTGAATGTATATATGAAATTGGTAAAATAAAATTAAAAATTAAAAAAAAATATCTGTCTGTATCTTGTGCTTCCTAACTCCAAAACGAAGGAATCCTTATCAGATGCTCAGTCTTGGCAACTATGGAAAGGAGATGACATTTTGTTTCTAAACTGACTGGGAAGAAATGTATTTAATTACTTCACTTCGCCGAATACCACAAAGCTAGTTTGTTTGATCTTATCGGCTTGATGGTCTCTTGCAGGCCAACAACCAATAATTATGGACATCAAAGTCCTCACAGGCAACTTGTTATTTAAGAGACAGATTTCTCTGAAATGTAAAGTCTCTTTTGTTTAGCCTTGTCATCTGAAGAACTGTTATCTATTCTACTAAAAGAGAAAAGAGGGGAGGTCTGCAGGAGGATCAGGTTGCTGGTGATATACCAAAATAAACTCTGGCATTTGAAACAGCATGTCAAGTAAGAACGGTATGATTTTTGTCATGGATGCAATAAGAGAAATGTATTTAAATTAATACTATGCTACCTGTAACAAAAGTAAAGCTGCCCTCAAGGTGAACTTGCTTTTTCTGTTGGCTTCAACTATGCAGTTTTCTCAGATGTATAGGGGTGATTTTTCCCATTGTCATCTTCTGGGATTTTCTAAAAAAAAGTTTTCCACTCTAGTTTACAACCCTAACATTCCTTAGCAAGGCAGTATTCCCACACTCACCTTCTGAACCTTATGTGGAAGATAGTCTTGAAGGTACCTGAAGACATTTAATTATTAGAGCTAAAGGTCAAACTTTATCTAACAATTACATGATTGTTGTCATTAAATGATCCTCTTTTTTTTTTGCATTTAGTAGTCTAGACCAGAAAATTAAGGAGAAAAGTTGCTTATCTTAATTCCTTGAAGATTTGTTTTATGGGGGAGGAGGGGAACACATGTACCCCTAAGCTGATTTGTTCTGTAGAGAAAATATCCTCCAGGTGAGTTTTCTAAACAAGATATAAAAGGTATAATGCAGGGAAAGTCCTAATCTTGATAGTGAAACCAGAAAGCTTTAGTATTTTATTGCCAAGGTAACGTACATTGTTTTTTTCCCCTTACTCCACACATTCCCCACATTTAATGCTAATATGCTCTCAAAAAACTCTCAAGCACTCGCTTTATATACACTTGATGGAAAAGCCAGGTTCAAATTAAATGACTAATATGTATTATTGCAGGTGTCTTACCTAAAGGAATCCAAAAATCTGGGTTATATCTTTTCCCAACAGTACAGAATTTCATAATGTTTACAGCATATGTGCTGTGTATGTATTAAACAGTGGTGGGTTTCAAAAATTGTTGGAACCTACTCTGTGGGTGTGGCCTCCTTTGTGGGAGTGGCTTGCCACCCATGTGAACGGATGGGAGTGGCTTGCTGCCCATGTGACCGGATAGGAGTGGCTTGCCGCCCATGTGACCGGATATGAAATTATGAATTAGTACTTAGGTTGGTCCAAGTAGCTATTCAGAAGTTAGTAGTCAGAAGCAATCGTAAAGCAAGATATGGAATTAAAACTAGAAATATTTTGTTGGCTATTTGAAAGGGAGTATAATATATAGTTAATTTTACACATGTTAGCAGCTGCTGGAATTGTGTTTGCACAGCAGTGGAAAAACAGAGATATGTAAATGAATAAATATTTCAATGTGCAGGAATAAATAAATTGACAATTAAAATCAAGAAGGCTTTGAATACTTTTTCACGTGGGATTGGTTTTAGCAATTGCCAACTAACGGAAACAGAAATTAGAAATCCAAAAGTATGAAAGAAAACACCAATTATGTAATGAAAGGTTCCTAAAATGTATAAGGAAATATTACTAGATCATTATTAATGCATAGATAACTGCGGGACATTACACACCCACCAGTGGTGGGTTTCAAAAAAATTTGGAACCTCTTCTGTAGGTGTGGCCTGCTTTCCGGGTCCACTGGTAGAACCTCTTCTAACTGGTTCAGTAGATTTGACGAACCGGTTCTACCGAACTGGTGCAAACTGGTAGGAACCCACCTCTGGTATTAAAACAGCGTGCCTCAATGCTGGTGCATTGCCACAATGTGTTAAGTATTGCAGTTGAGACATTCGATAAAATAATACAAAATGCAAGTGTTAGCATTACCAGACTGACAGTTTACAAACAACTGCTCACGTTTCTCTAATTAGACATCTGAAGTCTGCCTCACCAAGAGCCCCCAGTTCAAAAGAGTCATCACTGATGCTTGTCCAACCACTCTTTCAAGCCCCAGGGAAGCAATTGGACCATTGTTTCATGGGTAACCATCCTGCCTTAAGCCAAAAGGTTCATGTTTGTGCTATCCTTTTGCCAAATAACATAACATCACTCGGCAAATCCAGGCACAGCCAAATGTAAATATTTATCCGAAAGACTCTTGTGATTCCTTCATCACATTTTGTGCCTCTTCGACTGAAGTATAAAGTGACACTGTTCCCAAATGTTACGAGAGGATATTCTCAGGGTAACCAGCCATTCTAGAATTAAGATTAAGAGTTCCCAGTTTCCTGAGTCTTCCCACTCAAAATGGCACAGGCATCATATTTTTAAATTCTAAATCATGCTCCTAGGCAAGATGTATTTGTAATGAGGTCATCTGAACTCTTTACTACCACCTGTGTGTTGGAGATCTAAATTGCTTTTTATATATGGTCTCGAAACCTGGAACAATCTTTTCCCAAAAAAAACCCCCCACGTATGGAAGTTGTGGGGGGGGGGGGAGAAACCCACCGAAACCTGACTTTGATTAAATAAGTGCCTGAAAAATTGTAAACGCTGATTCATTTTTAAATTAATTATTCAATTGTAGCCATTTTTTTCATGATGAAGGCAGTCTGCTCTAAAATAATAAATAATTAAAGATATTGGCACTAATTCAATCCTCTACTACTGCATGCTGACTGGGGAGCCGAAGTCAACACTTCTTAACATTTGAGAAACACCAATCTAAGATAGTTTGCCCCAATCTGAACGTTTTCCGCATTATAGTGGACTTCAATTCCCAGAATTCTCCAACCAGAATGAATCATTAATGGGAATTCTGGGAACTGAAATCTATACATCTGGTGCCTGGATAAGAGAGGGGTAGTCTATACTTTGAAGATTATCTGAACAGCAGTAACTAATAACAAAACTAGTAGTTGCAATTTACTTTAAGAAGAGGGTCTGGTCAAAAGCTACTTGTTATGCCTTCTGCAATCAGATAAAAGGCCCTGTGAAAATAATAAATCATGGAAAAACTTTCTATCTCACTTTTTTTTTTAAGTAAAGTTTACCTCCAGGTATTGGTAAGCCATATGGAAAGTCTGATTGGCCATTCTGAAGATATCCCTCCAATCAAAATTCCTCACACCATCCTTCCTTTTCTCCGGGGGTCCATTATAGAGAAAATTGATAGCATCTTCCACATTTAGACCTTGTTCACTTAAGAAACTTTTCACAGTAGGATTTTGCAAAGTGTCCTGTAGGTAAAAAAAAAGAAGAAATATCTTTAATTTCACAATCCAGCTGTGAAAGCACAGCGATTGCTCTTAAGTGGGAAATGAATAGAAGGGGCCAAGTAACAGTTTTCCAGGTTTTACTTATTATGTAAACATAAATTCAGGAGAAAATTGCATTTCCAGGGAAATGTTTCACCCTTTATACGCACCTGCTGGTTGCTTACTTTAAATGCTGTGCCCTCAAAGCCGGTTCCCCTCCCACTAAGACTTCTAGTTTCAGAGCAATTAAACACATGGTAGCACATTTATTGCTAAAGGAAGCTGTAAAGATCTCCCTGCTGGCTACTTGCTTAGTTTCATCCTTTAAGGATGAAGATGAATGGCAACAGTAAAGTGGCATTAATAGAATTTTGTTTCAGTCCCGGAGCTGGAATTGCAACAACTCTAAATCACCAAGTATGGGCAATAAAAATCAATCATTAAGAACAGAAGCGGTTTTTTAGAAAAAAAATACATACTTTTTTTTTTTTAAGCCCGGTATTTTACATTTTAATGTATGCCTCTCTGGGAGCGTTTTTTTACCATGTGGGCTAAAAAAAAACTTGTCCTTAGCCACTTTTGCTGGCTGAGATAGGAGCGATAATCCAAAATTGGACAGCCCCAATTTTGAAAGATTACTCTAGAAATTTGATAGGTACTGTACATCCTGATGGATACCTAGACTTAAAAAGAAGACTGTATTTGCAATTCATTAATATTCACGCAGAATATTAGATATTCTGTAAGTAATACCTCCACTTGGTATATCAAGATATTCTGTAAGTAATGCCTTCACTTGGTATTTTGTCCTGTTTTTGTTGTTGTTGTTGTTATTATTATTTTTTAGTGAGGATGTTCCGTGTATGCAGTTTGGACTTTCTTGGCTCCTGGATTTCAAATGATTTTCAAACTTAGGAAACAAATAAAGTAGACTTGCCCATTTGGTAAATAAGTTATTGCAAAAACTAAAACAAAACAGTCCAGTAATTTCTACTAGATAGTTGGTGCAGCAATTTATTCCTCTCGGTGTGTTCAGGAAGGAAAGTCTTGGTCATATGAAATGATTTTTCTGACTCTGAACCAGAGGTGGGTTCCTACTAGTTCGCACCTATTCGGTAGAACCGGTTCGTCAAATCTACCGAACCGGTTAGAAGAGGTTCCACCAGTGGACCCGGAAAGCAGGCCACACCTACAGAAGAGGTTCCAAAATTTTTTGAAACCCACCCCTGGTCCTTGGATAGGATTATTCTACACTCTCATGCTCATATTTATAAAACTCAGTGCCTCTGTGAAAGGTAAGGATGACTACTGCGTTTGTGGTGCAATCAGAACATTGCGTGTGTTGACGTTGTTTTAACGCAAACCAAAGATGCCTTTTAAAAAACAAGTTTACATCCTATTCTTATGCATGCCAGTGCTGTGAGTGAGGTAATTTAAGGTGGTTCTGACAAATGTCGTCGGCATCTTCATATCCGGTCACATGGGTGGCAAGCCACTCCCATCCGGACACATGGGCAGCAAGCCACTCCCACAAAGGAGGCCACACCCACAGAGTAGGTTCAAACAATTTTTGAAACCCACCACTGCTCTGAACTATTTTACAACCACCTTTTTAGAATCTTTCTATTACTGCAATATGTTTACAGAGAACGAGTCTTTCAAAATCTAGTAATATTACTAACTAAACCTTTGCCAGTTCTAAAGTATCAACTGAATTGCACAGACCAGGGGTGCGTTAACCCGCTTTTGGTTCCAAGGATGGATCATGGAAGCAGAAAGTTGAAAACAAGGTAAAACGTTCCTGTTTAGTCCTGAATTTGTAATGAAGAATGCAGAAGGAACAATCCACCCTTCTTCCAAAGGTGACTTCTGATCCCTTCAATTTTTAACCTGCAGCAAAGTTTAGACCTATTTTCTGTAGCAGTGTTTCTCAATCGGTTAGAAGATGCATGGATTTCAACACCCTTCCCATGGCTGGCTGGGAATTCTGGGAGTTGGAGTCCATCCCTCTTAAAGTTGTCAAGATTGGGAAACAGTGCTCTGGATTAACAGAGAACAAAAATCTGCTGGATCTTCTCAATGAGCATATACTGGTAATTAGAAGTGATCAACCTGGAGAGCACATGGACCAATATTTATAGATCCTTAGATGCATTTGTGTTCAAAGGTGTGGTTTTTTTCCCCAACTTTAATGCTCCATGCTGAATTATTGTACTTTAGTTGCTTTTCCAGGGTAAGCAAAACATCTGTACTTACTCGGATCATGTTCATTTGTACACTGTCATTGAAGAAATTCCACAGTTGAGGTCCTACTTCTTTCCATGCCTTAGTCAAGAATGTCAAGCGCTCCAGTTGTTCAAATGTAGAATTTGCCTGAGGAATTTAAAATATATTGAATGAGGAAAAGGAACTTCGAGGTGGTGGTGTCTATGTGAGACCGCCTGCTGCCAATTACCTCCAACAGATCGATTAGATCCCACAGACTAGGCCTCCTCCGAATTCCACCCACCAGCCAATGCCGATTGGATACCACCCGGAGGAGGGCCTTCTCTGTGGCTGCTCCGGCCCTCTGGAACGAGCTCCCCGTGGAGATTCGGACCCTCACCACCCTTCAGGCTTTCCGTAAAGCCCTTAAAAACCTGGCTGTTCCGACAGGCCTGGGGCTGATGAGTTCCCGTCCCCGCTCGAATTGTGTGGCTGTTGATTGTTTTTAAATTGTAGTTGTTTTTTTCCCGTTGTCTTTCTTCCTGTTTGTATCCCCCCCCCCTTACTTGGTTTGTTAGCCGCCCTGAGTCCCTCTGGGAATAGGGCGGCATAGAAATATAATAAAATCAATCAATCAATCAAATCAATCAAATCAATGTGTGTTGACTTTGCTAAATTCCGCAAATCAATTTTGTAAACAAAAGTGACATTCTTTCAAGTGAGATGAGTGTATTTATTTATTTATTTATTTATTTATTTATTTATTTATTTATTTATTTATTTATTTATTTATTTATTTATTTATTTATTTATTTATTTATTATTAAAACTTGTATGCCGCCCACTCTCGGAAGACTCAGGACGGCTTACAAATAAGAAGGGGGGGATATAAAAAGTAAAAAACAACAATTAAAAATTCAGGAACATTCATAACTTAGGATGGGGCTGAATGATTCAACAGCCCCAGGCCTGCCGGAAGAGCCAGGTCTTGGTCCCTTTGCGGAAGGCCAGAAGGGTGGTGAGGGTCCGGATCTCAACGGGGAGATCGTTCCATAGGGCTGGAGCAGCTACAGAGAAGGCCCTCCCCCAGGGGGTCGCCACCTGACATTGGCCGGCAGATGGAATCCGGAAGAGGCCTAGTCTGTGCAATCTAATAGGTCTTTGGGAGGTGATTGGCAGGAGGCGGTCTCTCAGGTAGCCAGGTCCGATACCATGTAGGGCTTTAAAAGCAACGACTAGCACCTTGAAGCGTGTCCGGAGACCAATGGGAAGCCAGTGCAGCTCGCGGAGGATAGGTGTAACATGGGTGTACCTAGGTGCACCCACAATCGCTCGTGCGGCTGCATTCTGGACTAACTGAAGTCTTCGAACACTCTTCAGGGGCAGCCCCATGTAGAGCGCGTTACGGTAATCCAGTCTTGAGGTGACGAGGGCGTGAGTGACCATCCGAAGGGCCTCCTGGTCCAGATAGGGTCGCAATTGGTGCACCAGGCGAACCTGGGCAAAGGCCCCCCTGGTCACAGCCGACAGATGATGTTCTAGTGTCAGCTGCGGATCCAGGAGGACTCCCAAATTGCGAACCCTCTCTGAGGGGCGTATAGTTTCACCCCCCCAGGCTAAGAGATGTAATAGCTGGACCATCCTTGGGAGGGAGCATCAATAGCCACTCAGTCTTGTCAGGATCTCTACAGCTTCCTACATTTGGAAGTACAAGTCAATAAATATCCTTTGAAATTTCTCCTGAAATTATCTGAACATTATGAGCCTCTGAATTAGGATGAAAAACATGTTTTCTTTACACTCCTAACTACTCAGGAATATTGTGCGTGTGCGTGTGTGCGTGTGTGTGTGCGTGTGTGCGTGTGTGTGTGTGTGTGTGTAAAGGAAGAAGAAGTAGAAAATGCTTTGAGAATGAAATATATTTTGGTGATAATAACTTTATTGGTTAGTTGAATACTAAATTTCTATTAAATTGCTTTAAGAGGGGAGGGAGATGGGCAGTCTAGAAACATGAAATATAACCAAACAAACGAAAATACTGCAGGTAGAAATAATTAGAAATGGATGAAGGGAGGGGAGAAACTCTTACATTCTTCAGAATCTTCTGTACCGCAGGTGAATCAGGAGCAAAGAGGATTTTCCCCATCAGCAATGGTTTCATAGTTCTCCAAATTATTTTGGTTAAAGTGTTCGATTCCATGGTTTGTATCAACTGATTACAAAAGAGTGCTGTTAGAAGAGGATAAGGGGGAAAAAAAAGACAACTTACATTATATAATGCTGAGCTAGTCTCTGTTTAATGAATCCCGCAGAGTCTATTCTCCTGAAAGGATCTTTTCATATTACTAAAAGAAAACCACGGTCCCTAGGAACTGAACACTGAGCGGAACAACTTGTTCTGCATTTGTATATCTGCCATGTTCCTGGCTACAAAAACAAGAATAAAAGTTAGGGAAGGGGAATAATGCATTTATTGAGAGCAGTGTACAGCAGGCATGGCCTTAGCAGCAGACACATTTTTCTTCCACCCTCAGTATTTTTTTTCATGTCCTTTTATTTTTTAGGTTCTTGCCTAACTCTTGAAATCTTGAAATCTGGAAAACTCAAATTGGGTCAGAGAAATTTTTGTTTTGTTTTTAAAGTAAAAGATAGAAATGAGGGGGGGGGGGAAAGTTGGTTACTTTTTCCTAGTTTTTTTTTATTTGTGCAAACTTTAAAAGAGAGTTCTGCCAGTGAAGTGAATAAAAACTTTAATATTTACACATTGGAACAAAAATGGAATAATCACACATCATACATTTCTGTAATCAAAACATCCTGCCCTTCAAGATAGACTGGACTTCATTATAATAAAATGTGTTCTTATACAGCAATAATGTGAAACATAATATATGACAAAGGTTTTTTTTAATGATTAGCTTTGGAGTCTCCAGATCAAACACATGTCACACGCCTACAGAAGCAAAAACTTTTTGTGCATTTCTATAGACACGAACATTTCTGTAACAAACTGGGGCATCTGTATCCTCACAATAACTTTGGGGTTCCTCAAATTCTATCATCAAATACCCATTAAAAACTTCCATCTTATTATTGGATTGATCCAACTTGCTAAAATTCTTTACGGATCAAGAGCCTAAGAATAGGGAAAGAATTTAAGATAACTAGCTAGTTTGCTGATAAAACAAGTTATTCATCAATTGCTCATCATTGCCTGGGTTATTGATAAATTATAAAATCAGATAAATTGTTGCCAACATCCAAAGCAAAAGATGCCATTGAATGCAACTTATTTATAAGTCCATATGCGAAGGCCATCTACACTTAATATAATACTGTGAGTAAGCAGAAATTTAGGAACATCAGTAAAAGCAAACCAAGCAGACCGTTCTCATTAAATAGCACTTAATTTAACGGCAACTAGCATTTGTTATTTATTTTTTGGTTGGATCTCGCCTTCATTATTTTTACAAATAGTTCAGTAACATAGGAATTCCAGTTCCAGTTATTTAAACATAGAAATGAAGCAGGGGTGGGTTTCTCGCCCCGTTCCAACTGCTTCGGTTGGAATGGGGCCGGCGGCGTCCTCGTGCACGCGCGCGGTGCACGCATGCGTACTAGCGTCTGCGCGACACTCCAGCTGCTCCTGGACGATCGCGCAGGCGCTGTGTGCGTCCTGCGCATGCGTGGAAGCGCAGAACTCGTCAAAACCAGGTAAGGATCGCGGGCGGGCGCACCCTTCGCTGTTCCCGGAAGTTACTTACTTCCGGGTTCGGCGACCAACCGGTTCGCAGGGACCGCCGCGAACCGGTTGAAACCCACCCCTGGGTCCACTGGACTTTCTGTTTTTTCTTTGAGGATGCTTCGCTTCTCATCCAAGAGGCTTCTTCAGCTCCTACTGGATGTAAAAAAACCTAGATCATTTCATGAGCTGAGGAGGCTTCTTGGATGTGAAGCAGGACGTCTTCAGAGAGAAAACCGGGGGCCCAGTTGCCTCTTGAAAAAAGCACTTTTGCATTCATGACCTGAATGATGGAGAATCTCCATACACATTTTGATTTTGGGTGTTACCGATTAATAGGTTCGTTGTTATTAAAAAATGGGTACTTTAAATCACTCTGTAAAAATAAAAAGTTGAGGTTTAAAAAAATAAGGAATGAGCTTTTTAGATCAAACATTTTTTTAACCAAAGAATTTTCTGCAAAATTTTGCCAGTTTTACAGGAATCTTTTTTTAGTGGCTGAAAGTTCTACCACTGCCCACATCTTAAGTCTTTGGTAGCTCTCTTTGAAGCACCTGGTAGTTCTCAAAATACTACCAGTCTCAAAGAAGACACCACCCTCGCACTGCCAGCAAAGATACACAGCTGTCAGATCCCTCCCTTAATGATTGCAGCTGCTTTTTGCCTTAACTCAGATGAAACACTAATTGTTCAGCCAAACAGTCCAAATGATTAAAGTGGTAAGGACACTATCACTGTTGAGGGCAATCCATCATCCTCACATGAAGTCACGATCCAAATGGGAGACTTACTGGTTGAGTTGTCGTAAAAATAAACGGATTCCTTTGCTTTAGCGTCGATGCCAAGGAAGGCCTTGTAATTGTTGTCTTCATACCAGTTTAGAGAGAGTATTCTGGATCCGCCTCCCTCTGGGTAACCACAGAACAGGTTGGATAAAATACTCAGCAACTGCGGTAAGGATGCTGGCTCTCCTTCTTGAACAAGTGGTTGGAGTGTTGATAAAAGCACCTGAGCGCTTGGCCTGTGAATTAACTGGCACGAAAAAAAGGATCTTAATAACGGTTTTTATTTTTTTAAATTTATTTTTTTTATTTTATACACATAAGCACATCAACAGAACACATAAACACATTAACAAAAATAACCACATAACTTAAAAACAACATGGGAACAAGAAGTTCCATCGTATATCATACAGCAGTTCCGAATCGGTTTCTTTGCAGTTAGTGTTTTCCCTTCTGTACATTTCTATCTTGCGTTCGTAATCTCGTTACTCGTTATCCATTTTTATATACATTTCTTTCTTTATTTATACTTAGCTACTTATGATCAAGTATTATTTACCTATATTGTGCTTTATATTTTTACTGTCATCTATTCTCTTACATGCAGTTATAGGTATACATTCACATAGTTATTCTTTTTCTTTGCCATTCTTATATTATTATTATTCTATTTAAAAGGGTATGAGGTATAAATTGGAATGTATTATTTACCATCCTTCACCTGCTATGACACCACCTTATTTTCTCTTTCTTTTCTTTTCTCCCTCCCTTCCTTCTCTACTTCCTTCCTCCTCTCCTTCCCCTTCTTCCTTCCCTTACTTCTCCCCTACTCCTACCCTCTTTCTTCTCCTTCCTACCCTCTCTCCTTCTCTTACTCTCCCTTCCACCCACCTCTCACCTCTTTCTTCTTCCCCTACCTCTCCTCCACATCTCACCTTATTTTCTCTTTCTTTTCTTTTCTCCCTCCCTTCCTTCTCCACTTCCTTCCTTCCTCCTTGCCTTCCCCTTCTTCCTTCCCTTACTTCTCCCCTACTCCTACCCTCTGTCTTCTCTTTTTCTCTCTTCCTCCCTCCTCTCCTTCTCTTTCTCTCCCTCCCTCCCACCTCTCCTTACCTCCTTACCTCTTTCTTCTTCCCCTACCTCTCCTCCACATCTCACCTTAATAACGGTTTCTAAATTAAGAACCCCTCCAGACTCTATGGATCAAAGAACACTACTGTAAATATAGATAAGGAAACCTGGCCCTTTCTTGGTCCGTGGCTAAAAGGAAGAATAAATAAATAAATAAATAAATAAATAATCATGGTACTCTTGTGGTCCCCTACTTCCGCTGACTCTGCCATTAGGCAAAAGCATCTGACTGTGTTTTCTGGAATTACCCAATTATGGCTGTGCCAAAAACTAGTAATGATGATGGATTTTAAATTGCCTCAAAATTAAATGGGTGCGGAGAGCTAGAAGATTTGGCCTGAGTGAAGTAGCAGATAACAGGGTATCATTAGAAGAAAACACAAGCATTGCCACGCTGTTATTTTAGTAATTTTGATCTTAGGAAAATGTACAAGAATTTACGTCTCCAGGGCCAGAATAGCGTGGCCAGACCTAGGTAATAGGTAGCTTCTATATTGGTCTTGAATAAACCCATTTACTCTAATGAATAGATTGTATCCAACACAATTGTCGCCAACCAGACACCTTCTAGAGCAGTGTTTCTCAACCTTGGCGACTTTAAGTCCTGTGGACTTCAACTCCCAGAATCCCCCAGCCAGCTCTCGCTGGCTGGGGAATTCTGGGAGTTGAAGTCCACAGGACTTAAAGTCGCCAAGGTTGAGAAACACTGCTCTAGAGAAATTGGAGTACAATATTTAAAATTTTAAACCATGCTTCACTTACCTTTTGCACTGCTTGAGATATATTAGAAAATACTCGGCCCCAGAGCACAATGTCAACACCTTGTGCATTATTGTCCCAAACAGTGGGAAGCTGCAATGGAAAGACAAGACACGCTGATGAGTCATTAACAGAACTTCACTCATGATACACCATGGATGTTTGCTTCCAAGTTTAATGATTCCAGCTTTGGAGTGATGGGATTGTAAAACCAGTCCTAGTAACGGAAGCAGTCTTAAAAATAGCTGGGTGTAAAGCTATGCATCTATCATCTTTGTTGAATGGAATGAGTATTGGGCAGTGGTAGTCAACCTGGTCCCTACCGCCCACTAGTGGGCGTTCCAGCTTTCATGGTGGACGGTAGGGGGTTTGCTGTAACTCTGCTTTATAAATTTTATAAAGTAAAGTTACTTCCCTACTTTATACATCACCATTTACTGTGGAACCGGTGGGCGGTTAGAAAATTTTACTACTAACAGAAATACAAAAGCGGGCGGTACATATAAAAAGGTTGATCTCCGGGTGCGATTCAAGGTGCTACTTATCACCTACAAAGCCCTTCATGGTATTGGATCTGGGTACTTGAGAGACCGCCTACTGCCAATTACCTCCACTAGACCGATACAATCGCATAGATTAGGCCTTCTCCGAATTCCATCATCTAGCCAGTGTAGACTGGCAACTACCCGGAGGAGAGCCTTCTCGGTGGCTGCTCCGACCCTCTGGAACGAACTCCCCGTGGAGATTCGGACCCTCACCACCCTCCAGTCCTTCCGCGCCGTCTTAAAGATCTGGCTGTCCCGGCTGGCCTGGGGTTAAGATTCTAACCCCACTCGAATTGTGTGACTGTTGTGTTTTTAATAATGATGTATTGTCTTTATGTTAGAAATTGTTTGTCCTTCCCCCCCCCTTTTTTTTGAACTGTGAGCCACCCTGAGTCCCCCCAGGGAAAAGGGCGGCATACAAATAAAGGGAAATAAAATAAAAATACCTTTTTGGTATTGGTATTATATTTCAGAGGAAATATAAGTGCATGTTGAATATGGTAGGAAGAAGTATTTCCAAAAAGAAGAGATGCAATCAAGGATGAATGGGTGTACGAATGTTGATTGAATAAGAAGTGTGTAACCAATGCTAGGGGAGGTCACTGAGGTTATAGAGAGAGAATGCATGTTTCCTTTTCTCTCTCTCTCTTTTTTTTTATGTTAAATGTTTTAATTTTCAATTTTTCATTTTCATACAGTCACATATATACTGTACATAACCGGGGCCATACAACGTTAAACAATAATCACAACAATTCCTCTTGTCAACAATACCCCCAGAAGTATAAATAAAATGAAACTCAAACTCAAACTCAAATAGAAACCCAATATACCTCTTCCACTCTCCATACACCTCTTTCTTCCGCCCCCCCGCAACTTACTATCTTCCCTCCATCATTCTCCTCTACCCTATTTCCCCTCCCCCTCTACCACTCCGAGAGAGAATGCATGTTGATCACATTGCATATGTGGAGCCGAGGTGGCGCAGTGGTTAGGGTGCAGTACTGCAGGCCACTTCAGCTGACTGCTATCTGCAGTTCAGCGGTTCAAATCTCACCGGCTCAAGGTTGACTCAGCCTTCCATCCTTCCAAGGTGGGTGAAATGAGGACCCAGACTGTGGGGGCGATATGCTGATTCTGTAAACCGCTTAGAGAGGGCTGAAAGCCCTATGAAGCAGTATATAAGTCTAACTGCTATTGCTATTGATATACAAAAGAAGAATGAGTAGGTCAAAAGGAAGGTGAAGATCAAGAAAGTTCATTGAATGAAGTTGCTGAGATCCTTCAGAAGAGGGAGTAGAGAGGACTAAAAACAAAAGGCAATATATGAAGTGCTATATTGAGACAACTTTTGATTCAGTGGGAATTAGATTTAACTGTTTCCTTCTCCCCTCCTCTTCTCTCAGGACTTCAATTTTTGGGCATGTTTTTTTATTTTTCCTTCGCTACCCTTGCATAACATTGCTTACACCAAAAGAGAATATTTTGATGAGCAGCTATAGTGTACATGTTGAAGGTAGAACGTATCCTGAAATCTTAATTGCCTTTGGATGGTTTAGACAGAACCAAATCTTGGATTAGAGCAGAGGTGGGTTCCTACCAGTTCGCACCTATTCGGTAGAACCAGTTCATCAAATCTACTGAACCGGTTAGAAGAGGTTCCACCAGTGGACCCGGAAAGCAGGCCACACCTACAGAAGAGGTTCCAAAATGTTTTTGAAACCCACCACTGGTCCTTGGATATGATTATTCTACACTATCATGCTCATATTTATAAAACTCAGTGCCTCTGTGAAAGGTAAGGATGACTGCTGCATTTGTGGCGCAATCAGAACATTGCGTGTGTTGAAGTTGTTTTAACGCAAACCAAAGATGCCTTTTAAAAAAGAAGCTTGCATCATATTCTTATGCATGCCAGTGCTGTGTGTGAGGTAATTTAAGGTGGTTCTGACAAGTGTCGTCAGCATCTTCATATCTGGTCACATGGGCGGCAAGCCACTCCCATCCGGTCACATGGGCGGCAAGCCACTCCCACAAAGGAGGCCACACCCACAGAGTACGTTCGAACAATTTTTGAAACCCACCACTGGATTAGAGGAAAATAAAGCTATCTTGGGTTAGTAGCTTAAAGCTAACAGGGTGGCTTGAATGAAAACTCTAGAATAGGGAATCAGACAATACCTTAACTAGGTTATCTTCCGCATTGCAAGAAAAGACTTTGAGGGCTCTTTCAATATATTCCTTCTGAACTAAATCACACCAGTCTCCCAATTCCAAACCCAGAATCCCTAGGAATAATTTAGCCTATTTAAGGAGAGCATGTGATATCATCGCTTTTCATGAGCTGTATTTTCTAAGTCATTCTTAGAAAACTATACAACACCAAAAGCACACAATGCCTCAGGTAACACTCTGTGACTTGGTACTCTCAACATTTGTTGACACTACAAACCACAACAGTATACTTCTTTACACAGTCTACCCACACAGCTATCCTTTTTATGTAAAATAACAATAAGGTCCCGGTGTAACACAAAGGGCTTGAAACAACTTTGCTGACAACCAAGCATTTGTAGAAGGCCGAAAGAATGCAGTTTTCTTTCCTAGATGGTGAGCTGAAATTGTACAAGACATGCTGGAATGCATGGGCTGCGCTTCAAACTGTGGGAAACACACAATCCAAATATGAGGATGATTCACTCCCTTTACCGTTTAGGTCTCATCCTCCTCCTGGCTTGTCGAAATTATTTCAGAAAACTTCACTCAGTGGGATCACACACATACCAGAGATTACAGGACAGGCCTTTCTTGTTCGTGGTCTGTCTGTCACTTATGAGACAGTCCAGTGAAACAAGGAAATTGTAATGTGAGTCATTGTGCAATGCAAACAAGGGATTTTTAAAAATTTATCTATGCCATACTGCATTTCTCCATATTCGTTTCCTTGTGCTACCAATAGCAGTTAGTAACAATAGCAGTTAGACTTATATACCGCTTCATAGGGCTTTCAGCCCTCTCTAAGCGGTTTACAGAGTCAGCATATTGCCCCCAACAACAATCCGGGTCCTCATTTTACCCACCTCGGAAGGATGGAAGGCTGAGTCAACCTTGAGCCGGTGAGATTTGAACTGTTGAACTGCAGATAACAGTCAGCTGAAGTGGCCTGCAGTACTGCACCCTAACCACTGCGCCACCTCGGCTCTCCTCTACCATAACTTTCCACCAGTGGTTTGGATTAGTTAAAACAGTGTTTCTCAACCTTGGCAACTTGAAGATGTCCGGACTTCAACTCCCAGAATTCCCCAGCCAGCGAATGCGAATGCTGGCTGGGGAATTCTGGGAGTTGAAGTCCGGACATCTTCAAGTTGCCAAGGTTGAGAAACACTGAGTTAAAATATTTAGCCATCCTTTAGAATCCAGATTAGCTGGATCAGATTTTTCATTTGTGGAACCTCTTCTATAGAAGAGGTTAGGACTGGCAGAAACCCACCCCTGAGGCTAGGGAAACAGAGTTTGAAAACCAAATACACCTAAGAAGTTATCAATTTGGGGACAGCTGCTGTACAATATGAATAGTAAGGGTAGGAAACCAATGCAGAGCTCATTTTGGAGTAACTGTAGCAGGCTTACAATACATGGATTTTCCAGCAGAGCAGATTTACATTTGTTGTTAAGAATTTAGGACAGAATGAAAGTCTTAAACCAGAAGACATGACTTTGTTCAGCTAATGATTCTAAAAAAAAACAACACAAGATCAGATAGTCCTCAACTTATGACTGGTGATCTAGCAACAGTTTGAAGCTACGTACATCCAGGCTTCAGGCTCAATGACAAAATCAAATCCTTACCAAATCTCACCAGTGTCAAGACTGTGCAGCTCCTCTGCGAGCTGCACTGGCTTCCCATTGGTCTCCGAGCTCGATTCAAGGTGCTGGTTATCACCTTTAAAGCCCTACATGGCCTAGGACCCGGATATCTACGAGACCGTATTCTGCTGCATACCTCCCTAAGACCGATAAGATCGCACAGGATGGGCCTTCTCCAGGTGCCATCAGCTGGACAATGCCGGCTGGCGACGCCACAGAGTAGGGCCTTCTCTGTTGCCGTTCCGGCCCTATGGAATGAGCTACCCCCAGAGATCCGGGCCCTACCCACTCTCATGGCCTTCCGTAAAGCTATCAAAACCTGGCTTTTCCGGCAGGCCTGGGGCTGTTGACCTCTTGATTGAGGTTCAGCCCTGCTTAGACTGGGTGCATGTTGTGTCTCTTTTAATTTGTTATGTCTTATTTGTTTTAATCCTTTTTAATATTTTTTATTCCTGTAAGCCGCCCGGAGTCCTCCGGGATTGGGCGGCCTATAAATTCAATAAATGGAATGGAATGGAAGACAATTCTGAATGTTGGGCCAAGAGCCAAGGTGGCGCAGTGGTTAAATGCAGCACTGCAGGCTACTGCTAGATCAGCAGTTCAGCGGTTCAAATCTCACCGGCTCAGGGTTGACTCAGCCTTCCATCCTTCCGAGGTGGGTAAAATGAGGACCCAGATTGTTGGGGGCAATATGCTGACTCTCTGTAAACCGCTTAGAGAGGGCTGAAAGCCCTATGAAGCGGTATATAAGTCTACTGCTATTGCTGTGCCAGAAGGCAGGCACCACAACAGGAAAGGCTGTTTTTCCTGGGTCCTGCAACATGCCAGCCTCTCATGGATGGGTTCCAGAACACGCCTCTCCTGCTGGGTCTTAACAGGATGGACACATACAGTTGGGGAGAGACGATCCTTTCAAGTAACATGGCCCCAATCCATGAATGGCTTTAAAGGAAACTCCCAGCACCAGACACTGAATCCAGAAACAGAGTGGCAGCCAAAACACCTGATGGAGCAGAGGTGTTATGTGTACCGAACACAACAGTGTATTTTGCACCAATTGAAGATGGTGAACACTCTTCAAAGTCAGCCCCAGGTAAAGCTCTTTGCAGTACTCAAGTCCACCCAGGGAGGTAAGCTTAGCAAGATGACCTTAAGCACTGCTACCCAGTCTAGGAACGGGATAAATTGCCCCACAACATAGAGCTTTGCAAAGGCCATCCTTGCCAAGCCTGCCACCTGCTCTTCAAGAGTGTTCAGGAGGACCCCCACAAATTTCTTCTCTCTCTCTCTCTCTCTCTCTCTCTCTCTCTCTCTCTCTCTCTCTCTCTCTCTCTCTCTCTCTCTCTCTCTCTCTCTCTCTCTCTCTCTCTCTCTCTCTCTCTCTCTCTCCTTGCTTTCAGCAAAGATCCTTTTTCAATTCAGATTTCATTTCCTAAGGCCAAGTTGTAAAATGCAGCAACTCTCAATTGGGTTGCAGGTCAAAAGGCCTCTGGAGGAGCTAAGTGCCTCTAAGGCCATCATTCCATCCTGACAGCAAGTTGACGAGAAAGGCTTCTCCTGCACCCCCCAAAAAAATGCTTCAGCTGTCAGAAACCCTAACAAAATGACAGCTTTAGGGGAAAAGGCATGTTGGCGTTTCGCACTCATTGTATACAGTAGAAGGGCTCGCAACCGAAAGTGCCCTGGGGCGTTTAGGGTACTCCATCTGAACTCTCAATACAATAGAAGAATAGAGTGAGTGTGAGGCTCACTCTGGAAAGTTTCCAAACATGGGGTTAACCTAAAGGCAAAAGCTGATTCAAATATATACCCGGAATACTGCAGGGGGCCTCTTGTAGGCCCTTCCCCTCCTTCTCCTTCATTGCACCTTGACAGAGCAAGCTTGGCTTATTGCCTCTGCCCACATTATCCATTCCTGGTACGAGTCCGTGGTACCCTCCTGGAATAAAATCTAAAGAATGTGATGACTCTGACAAGTATAAATGGTCCCTTGCCTCCTTCAGCTCTTCTTTCCTCTGCCAGACAAAACTCTCTTATTCTCTAATGAATGTCTCATGCAACACCCACCATTTGACTCATGCTCCAAATCTCCCCCCCCCTTCACTCCTGGTGTCTTTAATTTAATCTTTTTTTTTCCAAGAAGAAGATGTGTTAGAAATTCTCCAATTTACCCACCACACATCTCATTATCTTTTTGACTATAAATTGCTTCTCTTTTTGATCCCCAAACCACAGAGACTCTAATCCATCGATCCATTTGTTCCAATGATGTAACTTCCCTTTTCCCTTCGTATCCTGTGTTTTATTTTTTTAATGTCCATCTCTTCAACGTATTTCATACATTCCTTCCACTTATTTTGCTGGATTTGTCAAGAAAGGAGCGGGGGGGGGGGAAATCCACATCAGCTATGAGTAATTTATCAGGTGTAGTTGGGGGTTGATCTAAGTGTAACTTAGAGTGATGAATGCAGCTACTTTTTCTGCATGTACCTGTCGAAGTATTCTTTTAATAAAAAACCAAAAAGGCAGAGGAACTAGATCAGGAATAAGCAAATGAAATCTATTCTCAAAATCATCCAGAACACTTTATCCATCCAATTTATTTCTCCCCCAATAACTTGAAGAATTAAAGTCCTCCTTTGGGGCAAACCAGTGTTATACAATTTTGTATTTATACAACATCTTAGATTGGGCTAAAGTAGGAGTGTCAAACTCACATGGTCACAGTATCATTATGTGACGTATCGTGACTTTTCTCCCCTTTGACTAAACTGGGCGTGGGCATGGCCAGCGCATGACACATCCGTCCCACAGGCCACGGGTTTGACACCTCTGGGCTAAAGTGATTGGATAGTTTGTGGCTTCATCATGCTGTGAGACTAACCAATTTATTTTCTTGGATTAAGAATATTAAGGAAACATAGGAATTATATTTTGTTGAGCCAAATTTAAAGTTTAGTATGTTGTACAAATTGCAGTGGAAGATTTTTAGGCATTTCTTTTTCTGGAATGGTTTAAGAAACTTTTATGTTTCTCCATCCTAAATGATCTTTGAGCTATTCCATATTACAGCCCTTTGCCAGCTTGGGGCCATCCAAATGTATTGGGCCAATTCTCAAAACTGCTTGCCCAACCCAGATACAGAAGGTGAAGTCAGACATTTCCGGAATGCTTGAAAATGAAGAAGGCAGCATTGCCTTTATTAAAATAATTAGAAACCCTGCATGCCCATATTACTCAGTCAAAACACCCTGAATGTTGGAGTTGAAAGGAAGAAGAAATTTTGGAGATATTGGGATGGAGAGGAAAGATATGTGAGGAGAAGGCTTTATATATCTTTCAAACATCCCTTAGAGTAAAACTTCTATCATTTCATTCATTTTCATTTCATTTTATTATATTTATATGCCACCCTTTTCCCCCGAAGGGGACTCAGGGCGGCTAACAAATCAAATCAGGGAAGGGGGGGTACAGACAAAAATAAAAAACGAAACATAATAATACATAATTTAAAAACACACAACAGTCATACCATTCGAAACGGGGGCAACAGCTCTTTAGCCCCAGGCCTGTCGGAACAGCCAGGTTTTAATGGCTTTGCGGAAGGCCTGGAGGGTGGTGAGGGTTCGAATCTCCACGGGGAGTTCGTTCCAAAGGGTCGGAGCAGCCACAGAGAAGGCTCTCCTCCGGGTAGTTGCCAGTCGATACTGGCCTGCGGATGGAATTCGGAGGAAGCCTAATCTGTGGGATCTAATCGGTCTAGTGGAGGTGATTGGCAGCAGGCGGTCTCTCAAGTCTCTCTCAAGTATCACTTTATGGGAAGAAATGAATCTAATGCATCAAGTGAATCACAATGCATCTAATTTAGTCCTCTGGACTCCCTTATCCTGGTATTCTCAGGATACTTCCATCATCCACTGCCAGCCAAAATATCTGTTGGAGGAAAGTTTTTGCCCTCATCTATGTCAAAACAAAGGAAAAAGCTGCCAATGTGGATTTTGCAGTGATTGTCCCACCTCTTTCCTTGCCTTTTTTTTTTAAAGGAACATATGCTGTTGTGGAGATAAGCCTTTAAGCTTCCTGTACAAAATATTTCCTTTATTCTACTCATTAGAGTATTGGGTTAAAAAGTACCATGAATGAAGATGCAGCTTAGGCTGTTTAAATTGTATTTATAGGATTAAATCACACATACACCGCAGAACTTATAACAAATTCAACTAAGGAGTGTTTTAGGTAGTTATGACAGGATATTTCCCTAAACATTTTTTTAAAACATCAGTAAACTTTGGGATTCCACATCTATGCCTCTGTTGCATAGCCTTTCTGGCAATGCAAGGTTCCAAATTCAGAGAAATGTTCACTATTAATATAAAGAGAAAAAAATTGCCATGAGTGGCACAATACCACCAGCCTCTCAAAGCCTTTTCCCTTTTGGCTGAAATATAGTAGGTAGAATTCAATTTGTTTCTTTGTGAGTGATGGAATAGAATATAGTCCTCTAATCTCATTTTTTCCCCTTTGTTCTTCAATTGAAGTTTCTCTGGTATAGCAATAGCAATAGCAGTTAGACTTATATACCGCTTCATAGGGCTTTCAGCCCTCTCTAAGCGGTTTACAGAGTCAGCATATCGCCCCCAACAACAATCCGGGTCCTCATTTTACCCACCTCGGAAGGATGGAAGGCTGAGTCAACCCTGAGCCAGTGAGATTTGAACAGCCGAACTGCAGAATTGCAGTCAGCTGAAGTAGCCTGCAGTGCTGCATTTAACCACTGCGCCACCTCGGCTCTGGTATGGCTGCCAGGACTCTTATAGGTCCTGATTATGCCTCTGACCCTGTCACACAATAATTATATCATTACTTTATTTATTTATGGCTGGATTATTGCAACGCGCTCTACATGGGGCTACCCTTGAAAAGCGTTTGGAGACTGCAGCTAGTCCAGAATGTGGCCGCGCGAGCGATATTGGGTGTACCGAGGTGCACCCACGTTACACCTGCCCTCCGCGAACTGCACTGGCTACCGATTGGTCTCAGGACGCAATTCAAGGTGTTGGTTATTACCTTTAAAGCCCTACATGGCTTAGGGCCAGCATACCTTCGAGACCGCCTACTGCCACATACCTCCCAGCGGCCGGTAAGATCCCACAGATTGGGCCTCCTTCAGATGCCGTCAGCCAGACAGTATCGGCTGGCGGGCCCCCGGAGGAGAGCCTTCTCTGTGGCTGCTCCGACCCTCTGGAATCAACTACCCCCAGAGATCCGGACCTCACCCACTCTCACGGCCTTCAGAAAAGCTGTAAAAACCTGGCTGTTCCATTCATTGTTGAGGTCCAGCCCCAGTTAGAATGAATGCATGTTGTGATTTTAAACTGTCTTTTTTTTCTCCTTTTTTTTCTTTCTCTTTTTTTTTTCTTTTGTAAGCAGCCCAGAGTCCTTCGGGATTGGGTGGCATATAAATTTTAATAATAAATAAATAAATAGCAATAGCAATAGCAGTTAGACTTATATACCGCTTCATAGGGCTTTCAGCCCTCTCTAAGCGGTTTACAGAGTCAGCATATTGCCCCCAACAACAATCCGGGTCCTCATTTTACCCACCTCGGAAGGATGGAAGGCTGAGTCAACCCTGAGCCGGTGAGATTTGAACAGCCGAACTGCAGAACTAGCAGTCAGCTGAAGTAGCCTGCAGTGCTGCATTTAACCACTGCGCCACCTTGGCTAAATAAATAATAAATAATAAATAATAAATAATAAATAATAAATAATAAATAATAAATAATAAATAATAAATAATAAATAATAAATAATAAATAATAAATAATAAATAATAAATAATAAATAATAAATAATAAATAATAAATAATAAATAATAAATAATAAATAATAAATAATAAATAATAAATAATAAATAATAAATAATAAATAATAAATAATAAATAAATATTTTAATTTCATCCTCTATGAAAAAATTACTCTGTTGAACTTGGTTTAAACAAAAGAACCATACCCCCACTGTCATTCCCATTAGTAAAAAGATAAAAGCCTTTGGCTGGAACTTACCAAATGGAAAAGCTTAAAGAAGTCCACGTTTGCATATAAGGAGTCTTCCACTCTTTGCAAGTTCTCCTGGGAAAGGGCACACATTGCTCTATGCACAGCCTGAAAGCCACTTGAACTCCGGAAGATAATAAAACGATTCAGCAACTTCTGGCTGCAAGCTATATCTTTCAAAGTCAAGTCTGGGACACCGAAGGCGAACTGTGGATAAAACACAAATCGTAGTCACCCATCATTCTATTGTTGTACATGTGTTTTTATTTTCCATTTTCATTTCGTACAGTCACATATATACTGTGCATAACCAGGGCCATATAACATTAAACAATAAACACAGCCATTCCTCTTGTCAACAATACCCCCCAAAAATAGAAACCCAATGTACCTCTTCAACCCTCCATACACCCTTTCTTTCGCCCCCCTCCAACTTTCCATCTTCCCTCCAACATCCCCCTCTACCCTACTTCCTCTCCCCCTCTACCACTCCTCTCTCCTGATACACTCCCTCCCTTCCTTCTCCCCCTCCCTCCAGTCCTCTCCCCCACCCTCTCTACCCCTCTTTCTTCTATCCCTCTACTCCTCCCTTCGATGTATTTCTACTATCTATTAATATATTCAGCTTGTCCTATTTTTACAGTGAAATTAAAGAGCAACAGTATACAAGTGCAGTCGCGTTACTTTAAAATCTAACACATACTATATATCCCCACTCCCCACTCCCCCCTAACACCCCAACCCATCATTCTATTATGATATCATCTAAGAATGCCTCGGCAGCGCAGAGGCATTGTTGGAAACGAATGTTATATTGGAGGACAACGTGTTCTTTTGCAACATGCTAGCTTCCCATTTTTAAAAAGCCAACGCAGTATTTTAAAATACATAAAAAAGAGAGCTTGGAAAGATGAGAAGGTTGTGTTGGCAGGTACATGGTCACAAACCTCCCAGTGTCCGATAAGATCCCACAGGGTGGGCCTCCTCCGGATGCCGTCAACTAGACAATGTTGTTTGGTGGCTCCTTGGGGGAGGGCCTTCTCTGTGGCTGCCCCGGCCTTATGGAATGATCTACCACCAGAGATCTGGGCCCTCCCCACTCTCGCGGCCTCCCGTAAAGCCATTAAGACCTGGCTTTTCCGGCAGGCCTGGGGCTGTTGACCTCTTGAATGAGGTCCATCCCCATGAAGGCTGAGTGTATGTTGTATCTCTTTTAACTTGTCTTTTACTTTTTAACTTTGAATATTCCTTTTATTGCTTTTATGTAAGCCGCCCGGAGTCCTTCGGGATTGGGCGGCATATAAATTTATTAAAACTCAAACTCAACTCAACAAACTGCAGCACACGCAGGTGAGAGGAGATAGAAGTCCAATCAAGGTACAATGTTCAACGTTTTACCTGAGGGATTGCCTTTTCCCAAGAATCTCTGTCTGTCCAATCACATCTAGCAGATTGGTCGTTCTGCAGAAGATCCTGTCAGCCGAAGAGTATCGGCTGGCAGGGATTAAAAAGATGGGCTTTTTCTGCAGTGGCCCCTGCTCTATGGAGCATCCTCTCTTGGGAGATTAGAACAGTTCAACTCTGTTAGCCTTTCTTAAGGTCATAACTTCCTGGCTGTATTCCTGAGTCTGGGGTGCTGAATGTGTTAAGGACTCAGTTTCCTGGCTGTGTTGCTAACTGACCAAATATCTTGGCTACGTATATTTAGTTTGGATGCTTCCATTGTTTTTATTCTTTTAAAATGCTTTTAGTATTTTGATTGTAATGTATTTTTTAATTGTAAGCCGCCCAGAGTCTTTGACTGGGTGACTAATAGAAATTGAATAGATGGATGGATGGATGGATGGATGGATGGATGGATGGATGGATGGATGGATGGATTAGATGGATAGCGATAGATAGATCGATAGATAGATAGATAGATAGATAGATAGATAGATAGATAGATAGATAGATAGATAGATATAGATGATAGATAGATAGATAGATAGATAGATAGATAGATAGATAGATAGATAGATAGGTGATAGATAGATAGATAGATAGATAGATAGATAGATAGATAGATATAGATGATAGATAGATAGATAGATAGATAGATAGATAGATAGATAGATGATAGATAGATAGATAGATAGATAGATAGATGATAGATAGATAGATAGATAGATAGATAGATAGATAGATAGATAGATGATAGATAGATAGATAGATAGATAGATAGATAGATAGATATAGATGATAGATAGATAGATAGATGATAGATAGATAGATAGATAGATAGATAGATAGATATAGATGATAGATAGATAGATGATAGATAGATAGATAGATAGATAGATAGATGATAGATAGATAGATAGATAGATAGATAGATAGATGATAGATAGATAGATGATAGATAGATAGATAGATATAGATGATAGATAGATAGATAGATAGATAGATAGATAGATAGATGATAGATAGATAGATAGATGATAGATAGATAGATAGATAGATAGATGATAGATAGATAGATAGATAGATAGATAGATAGATAGATAGATAGATAGATATAGATGATAGATAGATAGATAGATAGATAGATAGATAGATAGATGATAGATAGATAGATAGATAGATAGATAGATAGATAGATAGATAGATAGATGATAGATAGATAGATAGATAGATAGATAGATAGATAGATGATAGATAGATAGATAGATAGATAGATAGATAGATAGATATAGATGATAGATAGATAGATAGATAGATAGATAGATAGATAGATAGATAGATGATAGATAGATAGATATAGATGATAGATAGATAGATGATAGATAGATAGATAGATAGATGATAGATAGATAGATAGATAGATAGATAGATAGATAGATAGATAGATAGATGATAGATAGATAGATGATAGATAGATAGATAGATAGATAGATAGATGATAGATAGATAGATGATAGATAGATAGATAGATAGATAGATAGATAGATAGATAGATAGATAGACAGACAGACAGACAGACAGACAGACAGACAGACAGGAAGGAAGGAAGGAAGGAAGGAAGGAAGGAAGGAAGGAAGGAAGGAAGGAAGGATGGACGGACAGGTAGACAGACAGATGAATAGATTACATGAATAGATTAAATGGATGTATGGATGGATAGATAGATGGATGGATGGATAGATAGATAGATAGATAGATAGATAGATAGATAGATAGATAGATAGATAGATAGATGATAGATAGATGATAGATAGATAGATAGATAGATAGATAGATAGATAGATAGATAGATATAGATAATAGATAGATAGATAGATAGATAGATAGATAGATAGATAGATAGACAGACAGACAGACAGACAGACAGACAGACAGACAGACAGGAAGGAAGGAAGGAAGGATGGACGGACAGGTAGACAGACAGATGAATAGATTACATGAATAGATTAAATGGATGTATGGATGGATAGATGGATGGATGGATGGATAGATAGATAGATAGATAGATAGATAGATAGATAGATAGATAGATAGATAGATAGATAGAGATAGATAGATAGATAGATAGATAGATAGATAGATAGATAGATAGATAGATGATAGATAGATAGAATAACCCATAATTAAGAACAGAGCTTTTATAGCAAAATCAAGTTAAATACATAGTGATTCAAGTTCATTACACAGTACTGCAATAACCAGTTCCCTACAAATTTGACCTAAGGACAGAACTTGGGAACAGAACGTGTTCTTGAACTGAGAACTACCTGTACCTTAGAATACCTTTTTCTCTCATCTTGAAGTAGATAACACTTTGCTGGTAGTTTATTGCTCTACCTGACCCAGATTCACCTCCTTATGAGGGAGCAGTTGGTAAAATCATCCTGCAGTTTAAGAATGTGAAAAATGGAATCCTGTCCAATGTTGTTCATGTTTAATCTTATCAGACACTTAAGATTGTATCCTATGTGACATTTCTACAAGAATATAGAATATGTGGCAGAATAATACTGATATTATTTTCACTTCTGATAAAGAAATAAAACTTCACAATCTTGTCAGTAGGACAAGAAAGAAAAGTGACTAATGCAGTTACCTCCAGAAGCTAGAATAGTACTTGTGTAACTGCCACAGTTGTCTTGTAGGCAAGTATTTTAGATCCCCATCAAGAAATGAAGTTGGAACTAGGAAAAGATCCTTTTATTAGTTGGATGGGAGACAACCCGGAAATCCCAGGGCAGTAGACTGGACTAGGATGTTTAAGATACTTCCCAGAAGAAGTAAGGAATCACAATCCATATCTCTGCCAAGAAAATACTGGGACAATATGGCAGGATATGTTCAAGCAGTGGTAGAATTACTAGGTTATCTTGAGCATTTCTGTTTTGTGATTTGTAGATGTTGTGCAGTGGTGCGTTTCAAATTTTTTTCGAACTTACTCTGTGGGTGTGGCCTCCTTTGTGGGAGTGGCTTGCTGGCCATGTGACCAGGTGGGAGTGGCTTGCTGGCCATGTGACTGGGTGGGAGTGGCTTGCCGGCCATGTGACCGGGTGGAAGTGGCTTGCCAGCCATGTGACTGGGAGGACGTGGCCAACTTGTAAAATGTGGTTAAACTCACTTAACAACGCTCTTGCTTAGCAACCAAAATGTTAGCTCAGAAACTCTGGCATCTGAACCACACAAGTATGTGGGTGTGGCCTCCTTTGTGGGAGTGGCTTGCCGGCCATGTGACCAGGCAGGAGTGGCTTGTCGGCCATGTGTTCTCCCTCTCTCTCTCTCTCTCTCTCTCTCTCTCTCTCTCTCTCTCTCTCTCTCTCTTTCCTTCCTTTTGTCTCTCTGTCCCTTTTTCCTTTTTTTTTTCATCTCTCTCTCACTTTTTCTTTCTTTTTTTCTTTTTTTATTTCTTCCTTTCTTCCTTTCTTTCTCTTTCTCTCTCTTTGTGAGTCTGTGTGTGTGTGTTTGTGTGTGTGTGTGTGGCAGTGGTGGGTTTCAAAATTTTTTAGAACCTCTTCTGTAGGTGTGGCCTGCTTTCCGGGTCCACTGGTGGAACCTCTTCTAACCGGTTTGGTAGATTTGATTAACCGGTTCTACCGAACTGGTGCGAACTGGTAGGAACCCACCTCTGATGTTGTGGTACATTTCAAAATATTTTCTGGTTCAAAAGTGGAAATAAAAGTCTAAATACTATTCTATGGACATTCTTTACGGAACCAGGGCCAACAGAGCAATTTAATATTAAAAGACCTTAGTGAAAAAGAGTATTAATATTGATTTGCTGAAAGAGATTACTAAGTCATTCAATGCCATTTCTACAATAGAACTTTAAATGAAGCCCCAATTCAAAAAATGTTCTTCTTAAACCACCCATCTGGTTTTCTTTGCAGCCCAGCTTTTCCTATGAGTCAGAAACAGCTCCGTTATCTCTCTTGTAACCTGAAAGCAGCAGTTGGGAAATGCATTCCAGTAATTTTATCGGCGTGCCATTGTTCAGCAAGCACTTTTGAGAAGGAGAAACAAAATATTTTCTCAGTTAGCTGGCCTCCAGATTAGGTTGAGCTTTTATGTGTGAGCGTGTGTCATTTCCTGCGCTCCCAGGGTGCTTACGAGGTCAGCCCTGCAGTTCTTCACAGAAGACTGAAACACTTGTAAACAGCATGGCTGGGACTATCCATTCTTTTTCATAGTTTCCTTAGAATGAGATTGGAAGAGGAAACAGGATATATTATTAGCCCTGGCAAAGAAGCATCAGAACATCCCATGACAAGAGCAATGTCTTGCTCTCTGGAGGATCCGTGCACTTTGGCTTAACCATCCACAATAAGATACTATTTTTCAAGCAGAAAGAGAGTCGCAGTGCATACATGTTCCCAGATGGAATCCCCGTATATGCCAGTCAGTTGAAAAAACAATTGGTGCATCAAATAAGTTTGATACTTTAGAATGCATAAAGGAGAATACTCTTTCATACAACAGGGAATCCAAAGTCAGAAATCACAAGGAAAAGTTTTTGTGCAGCCACAGCCCGATATGAGCATCATCTATTCCTACCAGAACTCGCCTAATCAATTATTAGATCTAGCAGGAAGGAACTGTTGTATTTTGGGACGGTTTGGAGCGTTAATAGCAATAGCAATAGCAGTTAGACTTATATACCGCTTCATAGGGCGTTCAGCCCTCTCTAAGCGGTTTACAGAGTCAGCATATCGCCCCCAACAACAATCCGGGTCCTCATTTCACCCACCTCGGAAGGATGGAAGGCTGAGTCAACCTTGAGCCGGTGAGATTAGAACCGCTGAACTGCAAATAACAGTCTGCTAAAGTGGCCTGCAGTACTGCACCCTAACCACTGCGCCACCTCGGCTCATTAAGGCACCGCTTAGTGCAATTTCTCCACAGCAGTGCCAATGTTGTGGGAGATATTGTTTATCCTGATCTATCATCTGTATTAATAGCAATATTGGGATTTTATTCTAACAAGAACTGATAAACCCTCTTTTCTCGACAGTTAGTCCTTGACTTACGACCATGATTGAGCCCAAAATATCTGTTAAGTCAGACATTCCTTAAGTGAGTTTTGCCCCACTTTACAACCTTTCCTGCCCCAATTGTTAATCGAATCACTACAGTTGATTACCGTATTTTTCAGAGTATAAAACACACCTTCCCCCCCCCCCAAAAAAGAGGGTGAAAATCTAGGTGCATCTTATACACTGAATACAGCATTTTTGGCCTACACCGCTCCCTTTGCAAAAAAATGGATGTGCAGAGGTTTTGGGAGACTTGCAAAGTGCTCCTGGGGGCTGGGGAGGGCAGAAATGAGCAAAAAATGGGCCATTTTTTGCCCCCTCCCCCAACCCTCCGGAGCACTTTACAAGCTCCAAAGCTCTGTATTTTTTGCAAAAAACGAGGTGTGCAAAGAGTATGGGAGGCCTGCAGAGCACAAAAACTTTTTTTTAAAATTTACCTCTTCAAAATCATGGTGCGTCTTATACTCTGGTGCCTCTTATAGTCCAAAAAATACGGTAGTTAGTGACCCACTTGTTGAGTGAATCTAACTTCCCCTTTAACTTTGCTTGTCAGAAAGATGCAAAATGAGATCACATGACCTTGGAACATACAGTAATGGTCATAAATATGAATCGGTTGCCAAGCATCCACATTTTGATCACATGATCATGGGGATGCTGCAAAGGTCATAACCATGAAAAACAGTCATGTCACTTTTTTCAGTGCTGTTGTAAGTTTGAACAGTCACTAACTGAACTGTTGTAAGTGGAGGACTACCTGTATTCAGATTCTGATATGGCACAGCACTTAAATAGGTTTTTTACAATAGCAGAGTTGGAAGGGACCTTGGAGGTCTTCTAATCCAACCCCCTGCCTAGGCAGGAAACCGTACACCATTTCAGACAAATGGCTATCCAACATCTTCTTAAAGACTTCCAGTGTTGGGGCATTCACAACTTCTGGAGGCAACTTCTGCTCCACTGATTAATTGTTCTCACTGTCAGGAAATTTCCCCTCAGTTCTAAGTTGCTTCTCTCCTTGATTAGTTTCCACCCATTGCTTCTTGTTCTGCCTTCAGGTGCCTTGGAGAATAGTTTGACTCCCCCTTCTTTGTGGCAACCCCTGAGATATTAGAACACTGCTATCATGTCTCCCCTAGTCCTTCTTTTCATTAAACTAGCCATGCCCAGTTCCTGCAACCGTTCTTCATATGTTTTAGTCTCCAGTCCCCTAATCATCTTTGTTGCTCTTCTCTGCACTCTTTCTAGAGTCTCCACATCTTTTCTACAACGTGGCGACCAGAACTGAATGCAGTATTCCAAGTGTGGCCTTACCAAAGCATTATAAAGTGGTATTAACACTTCACGTGATCTTGATTCTATCCCTCTGTTTATGCAGCCTAGAACTGTGTTGGCTTTTTTGGCAGCTGCTGCACACTGCTGTGCAATCATATTTAAATGGTTGTGCACTAGGACTCCAAGATCCCTCTCACAGTTACTACTATTGAGCAAGGTACCACCTATACTGTCCCTGTGCATTTCGTTTTTGTTGCCTAAATGTAGAGCCTTACTCTTTTCACCATTGAATTTCATTTTATTAGATAGTGCGCCCAATGTTCAAATTTGTCAAGATCCTTCTGTATCTTGAGCCTGTCTTCTGGAGTGTTGGCTATTCCTGCCAGCTTGGTGTCATCTGCAAATTTGATGACTTCATAAGAGGGAGATAGGATTTCAGTGAAACTCTTTTACCGTGACCCGACAAATGCGCGCACGACAAAAGCGCGCTGACGAAACCGTGTCGCCAAAACCGTGACATCATCAACGCGCCCACAACCGCGCACCAACAACAGCGCACCGACAGAAGCGCGATTTAAGTTAAGGTAAGGGTTAGGTTCAGGGTTACTTTTAGGGTTAGTTTTAGGGTTAGTTTTAGGGTTAGGTTCAGGGTTAGGTTTAGGGTTAGGTTTAGGGTTAGGTTTAGAGCGCGCTTCTGTCGGCGCGCTGTTGTCGGCGCGCTTCTGCGCTCATTCGTCGGTGTGATTTATAACTCGCGGTTTTGTCGCCACGGTTTCGTCGGGCGCGCTTTTGTCGAGCGCGCATTTGTCGGGGAACCCTCTTTTACATGCATCACTGTGTCTTCAAAGACTTTCAAAATATTTTTAAAGATGATCAGAGGAACTCAAACAGGTATTTTTTTCAAGGTGAGTTAGCCATGCACCTACCTGTATTATTCGTTTACAATGAGAAATCAAATGTTATTTACTGGATTAGTTTAGGCCGGCATAGGCTACTACTAATATTCATGTTACATAGAACTCCCCCCCGCCCCACTGGCTGCCTTCTGCACGAATAAAAGAGCTGCGAGGGAGTTTCCTACAGCACCAGTCAGAATCCAATCAGCTGAACAGTTCAACAAAAGTCACACAAACCACCTACAATTTGGAAAAAAAAAATAACTAACAGAGTGAAAGGCAGGCTCATTAATTCCATCTCCTGCTGGCCATAAATAACCACACGCACTTCCCACTTCTGAGCATTATCTAACAACAGCAAAAAAGAAAAAATATATAAAGAGGAATTGTGCCATTCAGCCACTGTCTTTCTTTTCTCAGTTAAGAAAGGCTTTAGTACCACGGATCTGTTTCAGCAGACCTCAATTATTTGCACCACATTCCTTTCCCAGTTCCCCAGCCACACAAGAGCCAATTGCTGTAGTCACACGCAAGTCAGCTATGAGGAGAAGATGGGTGCAGAATAACCAGGGGCTGCAATTCTCTAGTAAAAGAATTTTTAAAAAAGAAGAAAACAAAATAACTATTGTTCGGTGTGAATTCAAGACAGGAGAGCTATCTTTCAAGGGCCCACTCAATTCACCTGTGACAATGCCCCAGCAATGCCCTTTCACCTCTGCCCTGCTGACGTGAAGAGTTGGGGATTGTGAATTCTAGCATTTCTGCTACTGAAAAAATCTGGGATCCATTCAGGGCCAGATCAAGGCGTTTTACTGCATGAGCTGAAAGACACGATAGTGCCTCCTTTTCCATTCAATTGTCCATCTGGTTAACTCTTCCATCATGCCAAATGCCAACAACTGGTTTATGGAACCTTTCAACACACACGCAACTTTGTTCTCCAAGAGAAAGGAATGTCTGGGCCATGATGTAATGGTATGTGGGAATGACCTTGGGAGACGGGGTGGGGTGGGGAGCCACAGCCAGGGTAATGGTTGGATAGGGGACAACTTAACCCACAGCAGGAATGTGGGCATAGCAAACATCTCAAAAGGGAATCTCCCTAGCAGTGGTGGGATTAATTTTTTTTTACTACCGATTCTGTGGGCATGGCTTGGTGGGTGTGGCATGGCTTGGTGGGCGTGGGTTGGTGGGTATGGCAGGGGAAGGATACTGTGAAATCTCCATTCCCTCTCAATCAGCTGGGACTTAGGAGGCAGAGAATAGATGGGGCACGGCCAGCCACAGGTAGTATTTGCTGGTTCTCTGAACTACTCAAAATTTCCGCTCTCTGGTACTGATCAGAACTTGCTGATTACCATCTCTGCTCCCTAGTTTCTTGGTTTGTAAAGGTAACTGGAAGAAATGTACCTTCTAACTTGCAAGATTCTATTAATAAAGTTGAACTAGTTCATCTGGGCATGCTTCGTGTCCGGTCTATCTCACAAGACTGACGTAACCCTGGATTTCAAAAATCCAGAAGACTATTAGACCCCAAAGTTAGTGTTTTATATATCTTCTCTCTCCTGCCACCCTAGAGGTCCTCTCAGTTTTTGCAGACAAAACCATGTTACCTCTAAGAATGGACAGTCAATAGGCATGTAGTGATTGGAGTGCTTCTGCCCGGTTCACTGACAAATGCCCGCACGTCAAAATCGCGCCGACAAAACCACGGCAAGAAAACAGCGAGGTCGAAATCGCGCACACAGAAGCACGCCGATAAATGCGCGCCGACGAAAGCGCGCCATCAACAAACAATGTGAAAACAAGGTAATAACCCTAACCCTAACCCTAACCCTAACCCTAACCCTAACCCTAATCACGCTTTTGTGGGCATGCTTTTGTCGGCGCTCTTTTGTGGAAGCGCTTTCAATCTCGCTGTTTTCTCGCCGCGGTTTTGTCAGTGCGCTTTTGACGTGCACGCATTTGACGGGTCACGCTTCTGCCGTAGCGCTTCTGCCTTCTATTTAAGGAATGATCTGGTTCTGCTTGCATTCACAGTTCTGTTGGAAAACAGCAGCATACCAGAAATTTTTGTGGAAAAAAATATTTCCACAAAACAAAACGGAAATGTTAAAAGTTTCCAGTAGCTTCAATGCATCTGTGAAAACAAACTTCTCAGAACCGCCTAACTCATGGGAAAAAATGGGCAAAAAACCCTGTTTCGTTGCTTTGACTTCAATCCACCTTCATCCATTAAAGAAAACAAATTAAAAGGAGTGGGAGTGGAATCATTCCTGGCCCAGGAGAAGGTTTCTCCCCATCAAAATGTCACTAAAGACTCACCAGAAATCTGGATGCAAAATTACTGAAGCAGGTTTCAAAGCATCCTACCTTTAATTATGATTGTGTTATATTTGTCCTGAACAACTCATAGCCAAGGTGTGGCTAAAACAATTTCTCTCTGTGTTCCCCACTTAAAGGTAAAGGCAAAGGTTCCCCTTGCACATGTGTGCTAGCTGTTCCCGACTCTAGGGGGCAGTGCTTATTTCCGTTTCAAAGCCGAAGAGCCAGCGCTTTCTGAAGACGTCTCTGTGGTCATGTGGCCAGCATGATTAAATGCCGAAGGCGCACGGAACGCTGTTACCTTCCCACCGAAGGTGGTCCCTATTTTTCTACTTGCATTTTTACCTGCTTTCGAACTGTTAGGTTGGCAGAAGCTGGGACAAGTTACACGGCACTACAAATTCGTTACACAGCGCTAGGAATTCGAACCACCGAACTGACGAGCTTTCTGATCGACAAGCTTAGCATCTTAGCCACTGAGCCACCGCATCCCATGTTCCTCACTTAAAGCAGGTGGTATGCAATGAATTAGATTGCTGCCTAATTTTGTTTTCTATGACAGTATTATTCTTTTTTTTTCCCCTTTAGTATATTTTATTTTCATTTTCATTTTCATACACTCACATGTATACACCATACAGTATTAAACAGTAATTGCATCAATTCCTCTTGTCGACAATGCCCCAGAAAATAAAAGCCCAATATACCTCTTCCATTCTCCATACACCTCTTTCTTCCACCACCCTCCAACTTTCTATCTTCCCTCCATCATCCCCTGCTACCCTACTTCCCCTCGCCCTCTATCACTCCTCTCTCCAGATCCGCTCCCCCCTTTCCCTTTCGCCTCCCCCCCACCCTCTCTCCCATCCCTCTCTACCCATCTTTCTTCTTTCCTACTCCTCCTCCCCTTGGTGTATTTCCACTATATGTTAATGTACTTGGCTTATCCTATTTTTAAAGAGAAAAATTAGAGAAAAACAGTATACATGTGAAGTCACATTGCATTGAGATCTAACACATCGTGTCTAGCCTAATGTATATCCTTCCCTCCCTCCACCCTCCACCCCTCCACCCTCCTCCTTCTCCCCCCCCCCCCGACTTCCCAGAACCCGTATTCTGGGATACAGTATTATTCTTTAAGTTCTATTTATTAGCAAAAGCATTGTTGGACACAAACAGTGGGAAAAAACTGTAACTATCTGAACCCACATAACACAGAAGCTTCCCATTTTTCAGAAGCTCATCAACTCACTTGTTCAATTCGCACTACGGCATTAATTAGGTGGTAGACTACAGTATCGGAAAGGCCTGCATCTTCAAGCAGAAACTTGGTTAGATTCTCTCCGTTTTTTAAGATATCCTGGATTCGTATTCCTCTTCCTAAGTGAAAAAATAGTAAGAACGCTGTTAAGTGTTGATGCAGCAAAAATGTATTCTTAAGCGAACCACAAAGTCACACAAATTCACTTGCTCCTCATCCCATTCCTACCTTTATGGAAGATGAGGTTAATGTTACTGGGCTATCTTAACAGGATTGTGCATTGTCTGAGGAATATGAAACTGTGCATGAGAAAATATTTCAACTCTACTTTAAAAAACACTCCATAAATACAAAAAAGGGATTCAACCTACACCAGCATTACATGCATAACTGTTGTGGCCCAGCAGGAGCCGTTGGAGCTGCCACCAGACTCCGACAGCGAGGGGCCCTATGAGTCGGCTCTGGAGGATGTGGAGGACCCTGGACAGGGTTCCGACTCCCAGCAGGGGGCAGAGAGGCTGGTTGGCCACCAGGAGCCGCCTGAGCCTTGGAGCCGTGGGGAGGAGACAAGGGAGTGTGATCCTGACGTCATGCATTGGAGCAGTGGGGAGGAGACAAGGGAGTTGGTCCTGGATGCCCGACAACGGAGGGCTAATAGGCGTAAAGAACAGTTACGCAGTTACAGAAGATAATTGCACTCAGCTGGTGGTAATTAGGCTCCTCTCAAGACTATAAAAGGAATTACTTTCCACATGCTCATCGCAGGAATCAACGTATTTACTAGAGCTGGAGAACTCTCATGGCTAGCTTGGCAGGCTGGATTGCTGCCAAGGTCAGTCTGTGCTGGATTGCTGCCAAGGCCTGGACTGTGCTGGATTGCTGCCAAGATCTAGTCTGTGTGTTAATAAATCCTTGAAGTATCTTTGTCTCGGCGTGCTTTGGTGTAGGACGAGGGGGGTCAGAACACATAACTATGAGAAATCACAACTCTATGTTGTTTAGCTGGTATTGACCTTCATATGCACTGAGTTCTTTCCAAGAACCTAGGATGTCCTAATGTATTGGTGTGCATATGTGTCGATCCAAGCTGTGGGGCCTTTTGTGATTTACAGATGGAAAATTTGTCAATGTGCAGATTTTCTAAGTGACCAGAAAGCTCATCAAATGGGGCAACGTTCATTTAACAAACATCTCGCTTAGCAACCATAATTTGGGGGGGGGATCAATTATGGTCGTAAGTTGAAGACTATCTGCAATAGAACATTCCAGAGGTTTGGGAAACACTCTTCAAAAAAAAAGAATTGCCTTCATTTAACAGCAAGCGGCATGGAAGGCTTCAAGAACAATATCTGAATGCAAAATGACAGTTGTATTGCCCATTACACAAGAGGCTTGGCATTTGGAACACACTTATTTATTTTTCTGCACACTGAAAAGAGTTGGCACGCTCAAAAGATGCAGACCCTGAGATTTCAAAGGATAACCCAAAAGTCTGAAAGGCCTGGTGCTGTGAACTTCAAAGCTCAAGTGTTTTGTTGTTCCTGGTTACTGGGCTAGTATAGTTGGGTTTCAGCCACTTAAGAATAAATAGTTTTGGAATCTCTTTCTCCAGTTTATTTGCCAAGAGAAAGTAGCAGTCACTTTAGATCTCGCCTTGTAGGGAGCCCTGAATCCTTCCAATTAGTTTCTCATGACCAAAGCTGGATTAATCATTATGCTAAATAAAGTAGATCTCTCATTAATCAACTGGAAGCACATGCTGTGGCTTGATTATTTGAAGTTTCCCTATGTTTGTTCTTTTGAATAACTTAAGCACAATTTAAAACACTGCACTGCTTAACCACGGGGGGGAAAAGAAATGTCCTTAAACTCACATAGAAAGTGATGAAGATACGAATCCTTTGGTTTTCATCATTTACCAGGAGCCATGGTGAATGATTGCTATCATAAATTAAATATTATGGACCAAGCAATTCTTATTCCTATATTCCAGTATTTCCCCATGATTAAAGTTGACATTATGGAAAGTGCCGCTTAATTCTGAGACCACGCCAGGGGTGGGTTTCAACCGGTTCGCGGCGGTCCCCGCGAACCGGTTGGCCGGCGAACCCGGAAGTAAGTAACTTCCGGGAACGGCGAAGGGTGCACCAGCCCGCCCGCACTCCTTACCCGGTTTTGACGAATTCCGCGCTTCCATGCATGCACAGGACGCATACAGCGCCTGCGCGATCCTCCAGGAGCAGCTGGAGCATCGCACAGACGCTAGTACGCATGCGTGCACTGCGCGCGTGCACGAGGACGACGCTGGCCCCGTTCCAACCGAACCGGTTGGAACGGGGCGAGAAACCCACCCCTGGACCACGCCCTGTTCTTTAGCTTTTGATTCTCTTTATCTCTTAACCTAGATGAGACCGTGCTTGTAGGCAGGCAGCCTCACAGAAGGGGAAGTTTGGTTTTAAACAGGCCAAATTTAATTCTATCCCCATGTATTTTTTAGAAATCTTAGAGAAACCATGGGTTGTTTGTATGTTGGAGATATTCAAAGTACCGTATTTTCTTTCCCCCCCCCACTTTTGATATCGATCCATTTGTTTTGTTGCCAGCAATCAACATACCCTGTTATGATTTTAATTCTCAAGGGAGTTTTCTCTCCTGTTTAATGTAAACCTCTGGTATTTGGGAGGAGGGAAATAAAAAAAAGAAAACAGAATCCACAGTTACCTGCAATCTTTTCAGGGTTGGTCCTCATTGTTTCCATAAACTGGGTCATGGTTCGTAGCTCTTCCCAGAATCTACCCAAGTCTCTTTCCCTGATTTCAAGCAATACCTCTTGAGCATCTTGATATACTCTTGCTAAACTGAAATGGACAATAGTAGAGAAGTAAAAGTTGCTTAAGGCTGTTCCTCCTGGCTATCTTGTAGAAATCAGCCATTCTCAGTCTGCAGAGCACTGGGAGAATAAGACTAAGTTAAAGATTTGTTTCTTTTCCATCTTTGCTTTTTGGAACTCATTGATCATTCCTATTTATTTATTTATATTTCATATCCCTAAGCCACCCATCCCTTAGTCAGTTTGTTCTCTGTTTATAAACGGTGGCTTGTCCTATCAATGTTGACCTAGGACCTGGGTACCTACGAGACCGTCTCCTGCCACATACCTCCCTTAGATTGGATTGGATTGGATTTATTTCATTTATATGCCACCCTTTTCCCCGAAGGGGACTCAGGGCGGCTCACAATTCAGTCAGGGAAAGGGGTACAGACAGGGGATAAAAAGACGAACATAACAGTACACAATTTAAAACACACAACAACCATACCATTCGAGGAGGGGGGCAGAAGCTCTTTAGCCCCAGGCCTGTCGGAACAGCCAGGTTTTAAGGGCTTTGCGGAAGGCCTGGAGGGTGGTGAGGGTTCGAATCTCCACGGGGAGTTCGTTCCAGAGGGTCGGAGCAGCCACAGAGAAGGCTCTCCTCCGGGTAGTCGCCAGTCGGCATTGGCCAGCGGATGGAATTCGGAGGAGGCCTAATCTTAGACCAATAAGATCACATAGGATGGGCCTTCTCCGGGTGCCTTCAGCGGGACAATGCCGGCTGGCGGCGCCTAGGAGTAGGGCCTTCTCTGTTGCCGCTCCGGCCATATGGAATGAGCTGCCCCCAGAGATCCGGGCCATCCCCACTCTCATGGCCTTTCGCAAAGCCATTAAAACCTGGCTTTTCCGGCAAGCCTTCTGATTGGGTGTTTGTTGCGTTCTTTTTTAACTTTGTGTGTCCTATTGTTTTAATTTAATTCTTTTAATTTCTTTTTTATTCTGTAAGCCGCCCGGAGTCCTTCGGGATTGGGCGGCATAGAAACCTAATAAATTCAATTCAATTCAATGTTGTTGGGAGTATTCTTAGTGGCTAAATTATTGTTTGGTGCATTACTTAATAAGAATGAAAGAGAGATGAACAGAAGGTTAGCGGGAAGCAAGTCGATAGAATGATTTCATTACAAATGGTTAGAAAACCCCCACAAAATCAACACATTATTTCAAAGTTTGGAAATTAACGAACAAAGAAATAATATTGGGATATTATATATTTAAATAGTATTTAGATGAAGGACAGATCTTACATGGATGTCAGACTGCTATCTGGAAAAGGAAGAATTAAAACTAAAATGCACGTAAGGCCTATCTTTGCTTTTTATTCACTGACTTGTGTGGATCACAAAACTGGGTTCTAGGCCTGGATTGTTATGATTTTGTGCAGTTTGGAGAACCGCTACAAATCGACCACCAGCTAACCCCACCCACCCCATGTTGAATGCTGCTTCTCTGTACTGCAGGCTACTTCAGCTGACTGCAGTTCTGCAGTTCGGCTGTTCAAATCTCACCGGCTCAGGGTTGACTCAGCCTTCCATCCTTCGGAGGTGGGTAAAATGAGGACCCGGATTGTTGTTGGGGGCAATATGCTGACTCTGTAGACCGCTTAGAGAGGGCTGAAAGCCCTATGAAGCGGTATATAAGTCTAACTGCTATTGCTATTGCTACTGCACATTTTCCAGATGGGACTAAGAGGAAAGCGGCAGCTCACAGTTGCTAAATTGCAGAAGAGATAGGCGTAAAGAACAGTTACACAGTTACAGGAGATAATTGAACTCAGCTGGTTCAAGTTACAGGGGAGAGAAACAGTCGCTACCCCGGAGAGCAGAGATGGAGCGGAGCAAGCCCCAAAAGGCTGGTATTTTTTTTTAAAGGTATTTTATTAAAATTTATAGGCCGCCCTTTTCCCTGAGGGGACTCAGGGCGGCTTACAACCATTAGGGAGGGGGTACAATACAAAATAAACAATATATAAACAAGATAAGTAGTAAAAACACAACATGCATTCTACATTCAACACTCGGGTGGGGCAAATTAAGGACTTATCCCCAGGCCTGTTGGGAGAGCCAGGTCTTGAGGGCTGCGCGGAAGGCCTGGATGGTGGTGAAGGTGCGTATCTCGACGGGGAGATCGTTCCACAGGGTCGGAGCTGCAACAGAAAAGGCTCTCCTCCGTGTAGTCGCCAGTCGACATTGACTGGCGGATGGGATTCGGAGGAGGCCCAGTCTGTGCGATCTAATCGGTCGGAGGGAGGTAATCGGCAGAAGGCGGTCTCTCAAGTACCCAGATCCACTACCATGGAGTGCTTTAAAGGTGGTCATCAGTACCCTGAAGCGCACCCGGAGATCGACAGGTAGCCAGTGCAGCTCGCGGAGGATGGGTGTAACGTGGGCGAACCGCGGTGCGCCCACTATCACTCGCGCGGCTGCATTCTGGACTAACTGCAGTCGCCGGATGCACTTCAGGGGCAGCCCCATGTAGAGCACATTGCAGTATTCCAGCCTAGAGATTACAAGGGCTCGAGTGACTGTTGTGAGAGCCTCCCGATTCAGGTAGGGTCGTAACTGGCGGACCAGGCGAACCTGGGCAAATGCCCCCCTGGTCACAGCCGACAGATGATGATCGAGAGTCAGCTGTGGATCCAGGAGGACTCCTAAGTTACGAACCCTATCTGAGGGGTATAAAATTTGACCCCCCAGCCTGATAGATGGAACATTAGCCAAATTGTTGGGAGGGAAACACAACAGCCACTCGGTCTTGTCCGGGTTGAGTACCAGTTTGTTAGCGCTCATCCAGTTCCTAACGGCCTCCAGACCCTGGTTCATCACATCCACCGCTTCATTGAGTTGGCACGGGGCGGACAGATACAATTGCGTATCGTCCGCATATTGATGGTATTTTATCCCGTGCCTCCGAATGATCTCGCCCAGCGGTTTCATGTATATGTTAAATAGTAGGGGGGATAAGACCGAGCCCTGCGGCACCCCATATTTTAGGGGCCTCAGGGACGATCTCTGCCCCCCTACCAACACCGACTGTGACCTGTCCGAGAGGTAGGAGGAGAACCACTGCAAAACAGTGCCTCCCACCCCCACCTCCCGCAGTCGTCGCAGAAGGATACCATGGTCGATGGTATCGAAAGCCGCCGAGAGGTCAAGGAGAACCAGGATGGACACATGGCCTCCATCTCTGGCCCTCCAGAGATCATCGGTCAATGCGACCAAAGCGGTTTCTGTGCTGTAACCGGGTCTGAAGCCGGACTGGAAGGGGTCAAGGTAGCTAGCTTCATCCAAGGCCCGTTGAAGCTGGAAGGCCACCACCTTCTCAACAACCTTCCCAACAAAGGGAAGGTTGGAGACAGGATGGTAGTTATTTAAAATGGCTGGATCCAAGGATGGTTTCTTCAGGAGGGGTCTCACCACCGCCGTTTTTGGTCAGTTGTCCCTTGCCATGTGGTGGAAGCCGTGCATGAGCAGTAGCCATGTGCACAAGTGTTGTGGCCCAGCAGGAGCCGTTGGAGCTGCCACCAGACTCCGACAGCGAGGGGCCCTGTGAGTCGGCTCTGGAGGAGGTGGAGGACCCTGGACAGGGTTCCGACTCCGAGCAGGGTGCAGAGAGGCTGGTTGGCCACCAGGAGGCACCTGAGCCTTGGACCAGTGGGGAGGAGACAAGGAAGAGTGAGCCGGATGCCAGCAGTGAGTTGTTCCTGGATGCCCGGCACCGAAGAACTAATAGGCGTCAGGAACAATTGCGCAGTTACAGGAGGTAATTGCACTCAGCTGGTGGTCATTAGGCTCCTCTCCAGACTATAAAAGGACTGCTTGTGCACACACCTTTCTTGCAGAAGTCAATGCAGGAATTAATGTCGGAGAACATTATTGTGAGCTTGGTAGGCTGGATTGCTGCCAAGCCTTATCTGTGCTGGATTGCTGCCCAAGCTTGTCTGTGCCGGTTTGCTGCCAAGGACCTGTCTGTCTGTTAATTAAATGCCGTAACTTATCTTTGGCTTGGAGTCTGTGTTGATGTGGGACGAGGGGGGGTCAGAACAACATGCATGCGTCGAAGCTGCGCATAAGCGCATGCATGTGCGCTCACATTTTCAATGAACCAGTTGTTAAATGGTCTGAATCTTACCACTGATTATAGGGTACATTATATTTAAAATATCAAAGTCTGCCACATGTGAATCTTTTCTCTTCCTACCTAAAAGACAAGGAGATCTTTTAGTTACTTACATGGAATTATTATAGTTGGAGACGACACCTGGAGATTCTCCACGGGTGGGGCTTTTGAAACATGGATTGTTCATGTTACAAAAGATGCCCTGTAACCATGGCAGAGTTCCTGCAGAAGGCATTGCTTTATTTGGAAAGTGACCTTCACATAAGAAACAAACACATGGCATGAAACATTAGCATTGATAATCAAATCCACTTGCAGTGAAAATATTTTACTTATACAAACAATTTTTGCTTTGGGGGGGAATAAGATATAAACACATTCAATTTGACTGAAACTGAAACTTAAATTCGACTTAGATATCCATGGCTTAAAATTTCAGCTACGAAGAAGGTGAATGCAGAAGTTAAGTCTGTTAACTAGTGTGCAACATTGCTGCCATTGAGAGCCGAGGTGGCGCAGTGGTTAGAGTGCAGCACTGCAGGCTACTTCAGCTGACTGCAGTTCTGCAGTTCAGCTGTTCAAATCTCACCGGCTCAGGGTTGACTCAGCCTTCCATCCTTCCGAGGTGGGTAAAATGAGGACCCAGACTGTGGGGGCAATATGCTGACTCTGTAAACCGCTTAGAGAGGGCTGAAAGCCCTATGAAGCGGTATATAAGTCTAACTATTGCTACTATTGCTACTGTTATTTTGGACCATTTTTACAATAGCAGTGATTTAAGCTTTCATGTTTTCAATGCTGAAATTTCCTACATATTCCCAAATAAGTACGTGTAGGACAGTGATGGTGAACCTCTTGGGCGTGGCATGTCAAAAATTCAGAAAATGCCTAACTTGATTCTACCAGTGTATCAGTGGTGGGTTTCAAATTTTTTTAGAACCTCTTCTGTAGGTGTGGCCTGCTTTGTGGGAGTGGCCTGTCAGCCATGTGACCAGGTGGGAATGGCTTACCAGCCATGTGACTGCGTGGGTGTGGCCAATTTGTAAAATGTGGTGAAACTCACTTAACAACACTCTTGCTTAGCAACCAAAATGTTGGCTCAGAAACTCTGGCATTTGAAGCACGCAAGTCTTAAAGCTGTCAAGTTACAAGACCCTTGCACCCCTAACCCTTTAGAAAAAACCCCTCCAGGGGTGTTCAAACTTGACAGCTTTAAGACTTGTGGACTTCAACTCCCAGAATTCCTCCTCTCGCTCTTCATCTTGATGATGGGTGGACGGGTGGCGGGAGGGAACTGGAACCGGTCAGAACAGTATCCTATCATCGTTATTTATTTTTATTGGATTTACATGCAGAGCCCAAAAGGATGCACGTGGTGCTTCCTCCAATTTTTCCTCATAACAATAAATAGGTGAATTAGATTGGACCGAGAGATAGTAACTGCCCCAAAGGTATCCCTCGAGGGTGGACTAGAACCCACATGTCCCTTACATTGGATCTCAATTATTTTGTTTTAATCATTTTATCACCATCACAAGGCTGCGAGGAAGGCGGGGTGTTGAACTGCAACCGAGTAATAGTTGTCTAATGTCTTTCCAGCCATTCCTTTGTAGCTGCTGCTTTTTCAGCTAAAAGATTTTTTTTTCTTCAGTGTGTATCGGAAACACAAGGGCAAGCCTATACATGTATTAGGGGACTGGCTGTGGGTGGGATGATTCCTGGCGTGACCCGTCAAAACCGCGCTCGACTAAACCACGCCCGATTAAACTGCGTCGCTGATGTCATCAACAGGGCGACAACAGCCAGCGCGGAGAAAGAAGGGCGCTTTAAATAGCGCTTTGAAAGCAAGCCGATTCAACTTAAGGTAAGGGTTAGGTTTAGGGTTAGCTTTAGGGTTAGGATTAGGTTTAAGGTTAGGTTAAGGGTTAGGTTTAGGGTTAGGGGTTCGGTTAAGGGTTAAGTTTAGGTTTAGGGTTAGGTTAAGGGTTAGGATTAGGTTTAGGGTTAGGTTAAGGGTTAGGATTAGGTTTAAGGTTTGGTTAAGGGTTAGGTTTAGGGTTAGGTTTAGGATTAGGTTTAGGGTTAGGGTTAGGTTTAGGGTTAGGTTTAGGATTAGGTTTAGGGGGGTTAGGTTTAGGGGTTAATTTTAGGTTTAGGGTTTACAGTGTGCTTCTGTCTCCGCGCTGTTGTCGCCCTGTTGATGACATCAGCAACGCGGTTTAGTCGGGCGTGGTTTAGTCGAGCGCGGTTTTGTGGTGGAACCATTCCTGGGGTTTCCGTAACCTAGAGCAGCTGGAAGAGGGGCATTTCTGGAGCAAGATAGTTTTTGCACCCCTCTGTTTATCTGCTGAAGAAAGAGCACAGATTGAAACTTCTACTTTTCTCTATCTTTTTCTCTGCATTGTGAGGAAAACGGAAGTTAAGATAAGCTTCAAATGGACTTGGGAAGAAGTGAGGAGTGAATGATGGCATGGCCAGGTTAAGACTGGAAGTAAAGTATGACCTAAATTGGGAGTATCCTTATGTTCGCATCTTCATGGATCCCCCAAGCTGCAACAAATCAAGCAGGGAAATGCTTTCTGGATGATGTAATCTCCTATTCTTTTTCCATCTGGAGAGTCGAAGGCTAGTCAACCCTTGATTTCCCTTCCCCCTCAAATTTAAATTTGAGATTGAGAATAGCAGAGGCATTGATCTCCGGCTTCCTTCTTAACTGACACCACCAGATTCTGTTCAGCCAGTAGAAACCTAAATCCTCTGGATACCCGGTTACTTTTGATTTGATTTAAATTCCACCAAGAAGGAGCCTATCCTTCCTTTAAAAAAAAAAGAATATAAATAACACTCTTACATTCATGTTTCTGGTAGATCGGAGTAACTTTCCTCAGCCATACCAAGACAAGAAATAAAGAAACCGGCCATAGAAGTTCAACCAGCAGACGAAGCTGGAAAGGAAAATAAAACGACAACAATTAGATGCATCAATTCCATTGAGAAATGGCATTCATTCCGTCTGACTTAGGTTTAGATCAGTGTTTCTCAACCTTGGCAACTTGAAGATGTCCGGACTTCAACTCCCAGAATTCCCTGGGGAATTCTGGGAGTTGAAGTCCGGACATCTTCAAGTTGCCAAGGTTGAGAAACACTGGTTTAGATCATCCAAGAAAAGGGGGGCATGTCCATCTTTTTGTTCTCCATGTTCCCATAGCCTTAAAATCAAATATTGCTTGGTTTTTTTAAATGTCTTGTGTGGTGTTTTATTTTGGACCATTTTTACAATAGCAGTGATTTAAGCTTTCATGTTTTCAATGCTAAAATTTCCTACATATTCCCAAATAAGTACATGTAGGACAGTGATGGTGAACCTCTTGGGCGTGGCATGTCAAAAATCCAGAAAATGCCTAACTTGATTCTACCAGTGTATCAGTGGTGGGTTTCAAATTTTTTTACACTTGTAACCAAATGACATGCTGTATGTAATGGATGAGATTTTTTATGTTGTTTTTTTATGTTTAAAAATAAAAAAATTGCAGCAGCAACAACAACAATAATAATAAATATTAATAATATTAATAATAATATTAATAATATTAATAATAATATTAATAATAAATAGTAATAATATTAATGATAATATTAATGATAATATTAATAATAATATTAATAATAATATTAATAATAATATTAATAATAATATTAATAATAATAATATTTATAATTTCCCACTTCACAGGGCTAATCCTGTAAGGAAGGCAGGAAGGAAACATTCTGGTGTTGTTTCTAGCCTAATCTTTATTGACCTGCTTACAGAAACTGCCTCTCCGGTTAACCAAATATTTATAATTAATAATAATTATTAATTAATAATATTATTAATAATAATATTACTAATAATAATTAACTAGTCCCCCCCCCATGGGTGGGGCCCGACTAGTAACCAATGCCAAATCCGGCGAAACAACTGGCCGCTGTGATACAATTGTGTAATAATTTGTCATTTATTCATTTATTCCAAAACATATGAATTATTTCCCTTCTCCCAAGCCACTTTTCTTTTCCCTTCCCCCCAGTACAATAAACCACTGTAATGCACTTCTCCAAAGTATGAAATGTACAGTAGATTGCAAATAGCCAAATAGCCAAAGACTTTGTCAATTTCATGATAAGTTTAATTCACTCAAATCCTAAGGTTTAATCTATAACCTTCAAATGGTCTGGTATGCTTTGGTCTAGAGACAATTGCATAACAAACTCCTGTTATTTGAAGAACCACGGCAGATGAAAAGATGTAAACCTTTGGACAGTTGCTTCCTGTAGGAAAAGTCCACTGGCTATTTTTATCTCCCAGCCCTGTGTCCTGTTTGAGTCAGTGTATAACGGGGCGTCAAGAGGAAATGAATCTCTCTAGAATTTTCTACACTGAAGCATTGAGTCTTCTTTCTGGGGAAGCCTTCTGTAACAAATTAATTTAGTACATCTGAACTATTCCAAACTTCAAATTAAAATATTTGATCAGAACAGATTAATCACGAAAGCACATCTCATTTTTACCTTTCAAACACATGGAACACAGGGAGTCCTCAGCTTACGACCCACCATTGAGCATGAAATGTATGTTGCTAAGTGAGAAATTTGTGAAGTTAATTTTTGCCTCACAACTTTTCTTGCCACGTTTATTAAGTGAATCGCTGCAGTTGTTAAGTTAGTAGCACGATTGTTGAGTGAATCTGGTTTCCCCGTTGACTTTGCTTGTCAGAAAGTTGCAGAAGGTGAGGACGTAAATGTGAGTCAGTGGTCAAGCATCCGAATGTAAATCATGTGACCATGGGGATGCTGCAACCGTCATAAGTGTGAAAAATGCTCATGTCACTTTTGTTTCAGGGCCATTGTAACTTCGAAAGGTCTCTAAGTGAACTGTTGTAAATCGAGGACAGTGATGAGTTTCAATTTTTTTTAGAACTTCGTTTCGTTTTAATTTCGTTTTATTTATTTATAGGCCGCCCTTTTCCCTGAGGGGACTCAGGGCGGCTTACAATCAAAAAGGAAGGGGAGTGTAGGACAATACGAAAAAAGAAATGTGCACAAAGTAAATTAGACAATAAAACTCAACATTCACTCAGCATTCGGGAGGGGCGAAATAAGATTATCCCCAGGCCTGACGGGTTAGCCAGTTCTTGAGGGCTGTGCGGAAGGCCTGGACGGTGGTGAGGGTACGAATCTCCACGGGGAGATTGTTCCATAGTGTCGGAGCCGCAACAGAGAAGGCTCTCCTCCGAGTAGTCGCCAGTCGGCACTGACTGGCGGATGGAATACGGAGGAGGCCAACTCTATGCGATCTGATGGGACGCAGGGAGGTAATTGGCAGAAGGCGGAGAACCTCTTCTGTAGGTGTGGCCTGATTTGTGGGAGTGGCTTGCTGGCCATGTGACCGTATGGGAGTGGCTTGCTGGTCATGTGACTGGGTGGGAGTGGCTTGCCAGCCATGTGACCGGGTGGAAGTGGCTTGCCAGCCATGTGACTGGGTGGATGTGGCCAACTTGTAAAATGTGGTGAAACTCACTTAACAACGCTCTTGCTTAGCAACCAAAATGTTGGCTCAGAAACTCTGGCATTTGAAGCACGCAAGTCTTAAAGCTGTCAAGTTACAAGACCCTTGCACCCCTAACCCTTTAGAAAAAAACAAAAACCCATGGTTGTTCAAACTTGACAGCTTTAAGACTTGTGGACTTCAACTCCCAGAATTCCTCCTCTCGCTCTTCATCTTGATGATGTCCGGACAGGCAGAGGGAGGGAGCTGGAACCGGTTCTAAACAGCACTGTAGATTTGTGGAACCTCTTCTATAGAAGAGGTTACAACTGGCAGGAACCCACCCCTGGTTGAGGACTACCTGTATAAAGGATGTTTGAATCTAATTCTGTTTCTCTAAAAGAATTTGAAGCATACATATTTGTTTTATTTTTTTTGTAGATATGCATTAAGTGCTTACTTTTTGCCGTTTTCGCAGTATCCAGTTTTTCCATAGAAGAAGTCTAACCTTTCTGAAGAAACTCATTCTGAAGCAGTGACCGCATCGCAAATTTGAAGACCAAAAATCATTTGAAGTCTGGAGGCCACAAATATGTTGCTATTATCTTCTCACATAAGCCTCTGAATCCTACAAATAAATGAATTGATTAGCAGATAGTCCTATGTGGGTATGAAGCTGCTGAACTCAAATTTTTATATAAGTTTATTTATTTATTAGACTTATATACCACTTCATAGAGCTTTCAGCCCTCTCTAAGCGGTTTACAGAGTCAGCATATCGCCCCCACAGTCTGGGCCCTCATTTCACCCACCTCGGAAGGATGGAAGGCTGAGTCAACCTTGAGCCGGTGAGATTTGAACCGCTGAACTGCAGATAACAGTCAGCTGAAGTGGCTTGCAGTACTGCACCCTAACCACTGCGCCACCTCGGCTCCTCATTGTATACAGTTGTATATCTGTATCTAGACCCAGTCATAAAACTGCAGGGTTTCAGAAGTTAGTCAGTCTTGATCTTTGTTTCTGCCCCATGAATTTATGCTAATAGGGGGTAGGATTTTTTTTCCATCTGCCAGATGACCCATCTGCCCTTCAGATGGATCAGATGAGCCACAGTGGTGCAGTGGTTAGAGTGCAGTACTGCAGGCTACTTCTGCTGACTGCCGACTGCCTGCAATTTGGCAGTTCAAACCTCAGCAGGCTCAAGATTGACTCAGCCTTCCATCCTTCCGAGGTCAGTAAAAAGGAGGACCTAGATTGTTGGGGGCAATATGCTGATTCTGTAAACCACTTAGAGAGGGCTGGAAAGCACTGTGAAGTGGTACATAAGTCTAAGTGCTATTGCTATCACCTTCAACATCAGTTTGGGACCAGAAGATTGCCGAATAATCAAGTGGTTAGTAGGTTAACCGTCTTTTATGTTACAGATGGTTTTCATTATCCACCAGGAAGGCCACTTACAGATCAGCAAAAACCAAAACAAAACCCAGAAGTTCAAATATGCATATATTTTGCAATAATATTTTACAGGTTCAGTTATACATTTGCTACAATTGAAATAGAAATACACTTATCTCACCTTGTGGGAATGACTATGGCTGAGTAACCATATCTGCTCCATCTGTTGTCAAGGTGCAAGTTGCTGATGGGCACATCACATGCTTTGCTTTCTTGATCCCTTTAAATTGGACTGTTTAACATTTGAAAGTGTGGCTCTTCAAATATTATCGGCCTGCAACTTCCTGTCCACTGAGATTGATGAAAGTTGAAGTCCAACAAAATTCAGAAGGCAAATGATTCTCCCTCCCTGAAAAATAAGGGTATATTCAATCAGAGGGCTATGCTGTGTAAATAAATAAATAATAAATAAATAAATAAATAAATAATATAATAAATAATACAACACACACACACACACACACACACACACACACATATATGTTGTATTTGTGCTGATAAATAAATAAAGGGAGACTAGTATAGATCTATTTCAAGCTATTTAGCTCTCATCAGCTAGCCATACCCTTACTGGGATTTGAACCTGTGCTGTATTGCATCTTAGGCAGATGTGTTAACCATTAAGCCACAAGGTTCTTCTCCATTATCTATCTATCTATCTATCTATCTATCTATCTATCTCTCTCTCTCTCTCTCTCTCTCTCTCTCTCTCTCTCTCTATCTATCTATCTATCTATCTATCTCTATCTAAAGTCACAACCCCTGGTATGCCCAAATATGGGAGGAAGTTCACTGCTTCCATTCTCTGTCCATCGGCTCATCATAAGAGACCATCCAAACAGAAACCCAATATTTCAGCACAAATACAACATATATATATATATATATGTATGTATGTATGTATGTATGTATGTATGTATGTATGTACGTACGTACGTACGTACGTACGTATGTACGTACGTATATGTATATATGTATATAAAACCATCTTATGACATATTCTGAATGTATCTCAGATGACTAGTTGGTGTAATGCAGGCATCCAAACAACAATACACTGATTTTCTAGGTAACCTCTAAGGCTCCCAGCTTGCATAAATTAATGTGCGTATTTGGAGTAAAACTTGGCTTTGGTAGCACTTATCACATACTGGCAAATATATGCCAAAATGGATTGGTAACGTCCTTGCTGATACTTGGAAATTCTACATTTGCCATAGGTATGGCTGATTATCTAATTTACATTCTATCTCTATTATTAGGAAGTCTTATGCGAAAGCCTTGACTGACCGAAGCCATGATAAGAAGCAAAAAGTCATAGACTATGGTGACAACCATTATGTTGTTATGGGTGTTTGTGACTTCTTATGTAAGTGGAGTAAATATTGAAGAGCCTGAAGGAATGGCTTAGGTTGGCTTGGGTAAGAGGAAGGAAAAGAAAGGAAAAGAAAGGATCAGAGGAGGTATTCAGCAGGTTCTGACCAGTTCTGGAGAACCACTAGCAGAGATTTTGAGTAGTTTGGAGAACTGGCCCCGCCCTCATCTATTCTCTGCCTCCCAAATCCCTCTGATCAGGAGGAAAGGTGGATTTTGCAGTAACCTTCTACTGCCACGCCCATAGAACTGGTAGTAAAAAAAAATTGAATCCCACCATTGGAAAGGATGATTATAAACAAAGAGAAAGGGAAACAATAGATCTGAAAGAAGACAGCCTTATGGAATTTATGATTGCAAAAATTGTATTATGAGTGAAAAGGTTAAAATCGTGGCACGACAAAACCGCGCTCCACTAAAGCGCACCCGATTAAACCGCGTCGCTGACGTCATCAGCAGGGCGACAACAGCGACTGCGGAGAAAAAAGGGCGCTTTAAATAGCGCTTTGAAAGCAAGCCGATTCAAGTTAAGGTAAGGGTTAGGTTTAGGTTTAGGTTTAGGTTTAGGGTTAGGGTTAGGGTTAGGGTTAGGGTTAGGGTTAGGGTTAGGTTTAGGGTTAGGTTAAGGGTTAGGGTTAGGGTTAGGTTAAGGGTTAGGGTTAGGTTAAGGGTTAGGGTTAGGTTAAGGGTTAGGATTAGGTTTAGCGTTAGGTTAAGGGTTAGGTTTAGGTTTAGGTTTAGGTTAAGGGTTAGGTTTAGGGTTAGGTTTAGGATCAGGTTTAGGGGGGTTAGGTTTAGGTTTAGGGGTTAATTTTAGCTTCAGCATTTACAGCGTGCTTTTTTCTCCGTGCTGTTGTCGTGCTGTGATGACGTCAGCTACGCGGTTTCGTCGAGCGCGCTTTAGTCGAACGCGGTTTTGTGGTGGAACCGGTTAAAATATATGACATAACTGATCATATGTATGAAAGTAAGTTTCCTTATGCTGGTGACTTTTGAATGCCATGCTCCAATGAATAGCAATAAAGGACAAAATCAGAAATGAACTTTGTGAATGTATAAATGCAGGTATCTAGTAAAACTCATTCATTGCTAGCAATATTTTTTTCATTTTTTAAAAATCACAGCATTGCCAAACAATGAAACCACCATAGTAATTGTGTAGCTGATGTCCGTCTATAGGGTTGTTACAGTTTTTTTCCTTGGAAATTTCCAAAGACAAATTGTGGATTAGACCATGGAAGAATGTATCCCCTTCCTGCACATCTTCCTAAGGATTGCAGAGCCAACAAAGGATAAACGCCACTTTTGAAATGTATATCTAAACAAATTAGAACATAATCCTTGCATAATCCTCCGCGGGACCATTCAAAAGTAAATTCCACTCAGTGATATGGTATTTACTTCCAGTAAGTGTGCATGTAATTGCAATCATACAGGCTGCAATTTTCTATACATTCACCTTAAGGGGTAATGCCTCTTGTATTCTATGCAATTCTAAACTGTTATACATAGGAATGCATTGTTAGCTAACTCAGAAATAAAGATTATTTCAGAAAGCTGCTTTTATGACAGGCTGTACCAACACCTGACTTGTGGATTACATTAAGCATAATCTTCTTAATTAAATTATAAATCCCATTTGAAGATATGAGAACTGACTTGTAGCTATTCTTAACTACTGTTGACTGCGTTTGTGACCTAATTTTGCTATGGGGAGGATTTCTACGATCAGGCCATGGATCTTTATAATTATCAAAATTGTAAACAAAACGAAAACAAATGCCCTCCATTTAAATTCCAGATTTTGGCTAATTATACAATGGTAGAGATTCTTGGAAGTTGAAGGATGCTCACTATATTTTTGAAAGGGTGTCAAACATTAATTGCATTTATATGTGCAAACTTCCAAAATATTTACTGCAGCTATCACAATCCAACGTGAGTTACATCTAAATAGGACCAGTTTGCAATATTAATTTTTAGACCCCGAGCATAAACTAAATCTACTCCAATAAATATACAGTACAGAGACTTTTCCCCCATCACTGGAGGGGTGGAAAGGTAGTGTTATGATTCTTATGATTCTCCAGTTCATGCATCAGAAATGTTATTCTGTTACGTCTGTGTCCCGTGTTTTCTCTTTCCTGCTTAAAAGTTTGCTTTAATAGAACACTTGAGATTGATCAAAATCATAGTTAGGTTTAGGTTTAATTTTATTTGTATGCCGCCCTTTTCCCTGAAGGGACTCAGGGCGGCTCACAACTCAAAAGGGAGGGGAAATACAAACAGAATAACAAAACATAAAAACCATACATAGTTAAAAACACAACAATCATACCATTCGAAGTGGGGCAGCGAGTCTTTAGCCCCAGGCCTGTCGGAACAGCCAGGTTTTAAGGGCTTTGCGGAAGGCCTGGAGGGTGGTGAGGGTTCGAATCTCCACGGGGAGTTCGTTCCAGAGGGTCGGAGAAGCCACAGAGAAGGCTCTCCTCCGGGTAGTCGCCACTCGACACTGGCCGGCTGATGGAATTCGGAGGAGGCCTAGTCTGTGGGATCTAATTGGTCTAGTGGAGGTAATTGGCAGTAGGCGATCTCTCAAGTACCCAGGTCCAATACCATGAAGGGCTTTGTAGGTGACAACTAGCACCTTGAAGCGTACCCGGAGATCAACAGGCAGCCAGTGCAGCTCGCGGAGGATAGGCGCCATACTGTAGCCAGGATATTGTGGTGAGAAAAAAACTTTCCAGATGAGGGCGAACTCAGATCCAAGCTAAGATTGCAGTTCTCATTAGGTTTGTTCAATCCAGTTTGCCACCTCAGTAGCAAAGTTTGTTGCAATAAAATAAATAAAACATTGAGTTGAGAGAAGGAAAGGGAGAAGGAACGCACAAGCAAAATGCTTCCTGCTGATGCTCCAAACCAGTCAGTGAAGGGACCTGTTCCCTCTTATTGTATATTAGTTTCCATTTTGAAATGATTAGGTAGCCTATGATTTGGCTGAAATAGTGGTGATGGGGAGTCAAGGATCTTATCAGAGTCATTCCTGCATGCCATCTCTGTCTCTTAGCCAGAGATCCTACACATAGCAGGAATAACTGGACTTTTAAAAGCTGCATTGTTTACACTGCTTCATCCATTCCCAACCTGATGTATTCCAGGTGCTAAAAGAGCCATTCAATAAAGAGAAACAGCACATGCGGAGAAAGTGTATAAGTGTGCGCAGTGCGCACTGCATAAAATATTATTATGATATGTTCTGGGATTAGTTATGCTTTGGTTTTATTAGCAGTTCTCTAGGTGGTTAAAAAATGCAATGTCTCCTCCACAAGAAAGATAATTTTTGAGGCCCTAACTAGAACAAAGTTTTATATTAGATTGGACAGCTGAAGCAACAACAGCAGCATACGTGACATTTATGAACTGGAATGTTAGAGTCATTTTGTTTTCCTGACCTAAGGGCACTATTTGTTGATAGATAGCTATCCTTAAGATGTAGCTCTACACCCAAATATGCCTGAGGACATGTATATATTAAGCATACGTACTTACTCTTCATTTAGGAGAAGGATATACATTTTTAAATGATCAGCCACCATGATTAGCACACGTAAAGTTTCTCAATAGATAAAATGTATTGGCACAGTCCATCTGTATTTCTAAGTCTGATATGACTTTTCAATATTTAAGTAAAGAAAGAAAAATACTATAAGGCCTACTGGAGATAAAAGAATATTGGGAATTGTTTTTTGTATTATTCACTTGATATTTTACTAGAAACAAATGTGTAGAATTTCTAAACATTTCATAAGCTAGATAGGAAAATGTTGTAAAGGACTGGTGAGAAACATATTAGTAAAATCAAAGATGAGATAATAAGTATAAGTAAGTATAATCTTCATTGTCATTGTACTTAAATACAACGAAATTGGTTTTAACCTCACTGGTGCAAAATTATAATAGAAACGAAAAAAGAAAGAAAAAGAAAAAAACTAGTGTGTGCCATGGAGCGATTGTGGTTGTATTTAAAAGTCTCATAAAGACAATTGTCTTATTGCAGTATTATTTAGAATTACATTCCCAAAATCAAGAATTCTGTTGAACAACATTTCTATAGGGAACTACGCCTCTATAGAATAGTTAGTTACCTCCAGACTAGTACATACAATTGTTACCAATGGTGTCTCATATCTTGCATTTAAATTTACTCATTAAATTGGTTTATGCAAGCATCATTTTACTTGCCTGCCAAAATAAATCTTATGAATTGTTTTTGAAAAGGCTGTACTTTGCATTTACAATGATTATGTAATGCAAAACACAATGGCCTTGTTTTTATATAAATCATCGCAACTTAAGTAGAGATCTCTTCTATTTCACTGCAGAATTATCTAGAGGTTTACAATTTCTTCTGTTTGTACCCAAACATATTCAATCTGATACTTGCCACATTACAAAACCAGCAACATTCCCACACTAAGATTTTTTTTTTAAAAGAGCAAAGGTTGCATCATTTAAGAATAAACACTCAAAAAAAAATCTTCGGCTTACCTCGTTTGCAATGGTATCTACTACAAAAACATTGCACCGCTATGAGAATTGAAAGAGTTTCTGAAAGGAAATCAAACATGACCACAGAGGAATGCCTTATCTCAGGAACAGTGAACACTTACCGAAGCTCAGCTGTAAGGAGATTTTTTTTTAATCCTTCAATTTAATGTGGGGCAGCTTTGTTTTCATAATGTAAGCCCCATCGCATGAAGGGAAAATTCTGCATTTAATAGTCCTTGCAATAAATTTATCAACAGATCTGAATGCCTGATATGGTGAGAGTTCTTAAGTCCATAGCAAAATCAAGCAGACGTTACAAGTAATTGGCAACTTAAGGTTTTAACTAAATTCATGGAAATACTTGCTGCTGCTGTCTATTGTATTGTATTGTATTGAAGTTTATTTATATGCCGCCCTTTTCCCTGGGGGGACTCAGGGCGGCTTACAACTTGAAAAAAGGGGGGGGGAACAGACATTAACACGTAAGACAATACATCAATTAAAAGCACAACATTCATACCATTCGGGAGGGTTACAGTCTTTAGCCCCAGGCCTGACGGGATAGCCAGATTTTGAGGGCTGTGCGGAAGGTCTGGAGGGTGGTGAGGGTACGAATCTCCACGGGGAGATCGTTCCATAGGGTCGGAGCTACCACCGAGAAGGCTCTCCTCTGCGTGGTTGCCAGTCGACTATATTTCAATAATGTATAAATATTAGGATCTAATATTTAGATTACAGAATAAAGAATAATAGAGTTGGAAGGGACCTTGAAGGTCTTCTAGTCCAACCCCCTACTCAAGGAGACGACTCTATACCAGGGGTGTCAAACTCCATTTCATTGAGGGCCGCATCAGCATTATGGTTGCCCACAAAGGGCCAGTTAAATGTAAGACTCTGATGATTCATAGCGGCCAGGTGGTGTGGCTTGGTGGGCATGGCCAACTCGATGGCACTCACTGGGCGCGGCTGACTTGGGATGGCTGGGTCAGGACGGAACAAGTTGCACCTGCTAAATGGATGTGGGAACAATTCAGTGCCCCACAAGCTCGCCTCCCCGAACTGCTAGTAGCCGTGGGGGGGAGGGAGGGGGGGAGGGAGGGAGGGAGGGAGGGAGAGAGAGAGAGAGAGAGAGAGAGAGAGAGAAAGAGAGAGAGAGAGAGAGATGTTCTTCTCCCAATCCCAGACATCATTGGTATTTCCCTGTGCGGTGCAGAGAATGATGCTGTTGTGTGTGGAAGTGTGGAGGAGAAAGCTTGCAGGAAGCAGTTTTCTAAATTCACCTAACACTCTGAATCTACTTTTACAGCTCTACATGCTAAAATATTACAAGCTTTATTTATTGGCAAAATTATTGCGATTTTTAGCCGCAATTTTCACAGTATTTTCCCTTTGAACAAACTATAATGGCACACACGCTTCCACAATGACATAGGCTCTCCTCTGTATCACTGGATAGCTGGGGCATTTTATATAGAAAACGAGTCACTTACTTTCTTTTGAAAGATGCGTACTATAATCTTTAAAGCTGAGCGAAGTGCTTGTGTTGAAGCTGAATCAGCTCCCTTTACTCGTTCCTATTTCCTAGGGAAGTGGCTTAAAATCATTCTGAACGACTCAGGAATGTTTCCCTCCTGCATCATGAAACCCCCAATCCCCATTTCAGGGTCTTTCACTACAACAGCTACTGCCGGAGTGCACTACCCACAAGGGTGGCAATGTGATGGTTTGGAAATAGCATCGTCCCTGGGCAGGGTTTCTAGTAGCCAGCCGATTGTCTTTGACATCTTTGAATGGAGACACAAATATTTCCACTTTGGGGGTTCCCACGGGACACTGGGATTACACCCCAGCCCTAGGGAAGAAGCCATACTTGTGGGTAGGGTTTCCACCAGACCGGAGGCTTGCCAGTGCTCGAAGGCTCACATACTGCAAAGGGTGGCAGAGATAAGGACGGGTGAAAATAAGGGGCAGGCATGGCAGAGCCAGACAAATAAGCGGCAACAAGAAGCATCTCCAGAGCCTGAGACTTCCTCTGGAGCCACTTCATGCTGCCCAGGGGTGAGTTACTGCTGGTTTGGTGTGCGTGCGCAGTTGCCTGTAAATTGGTATGTGCATGCGCACATTAAAAATGTCAAAAACATGCCACAGCAACCAGGAAACCAGTTCGGGGGCGTGGCCAGCCTGGGTTACTGCCGGTTCTGTGACGCAGGCCAACATTCCACTACCGGTTCGGTTGAACTGGGCTGAATCAGTAGCAACCCACCTCTGATGCTGCTCCAACCAAAGTGCAGGGAAATGGGCGGCAGCGCATGTTCCTGGCAGCTGGTAGTCCCGGCTCTGCTGCTCCTTGGCGGGGTAAAGTGGTGCGGAGTGAGGGTGGGTGGGCAAAGCAAAGGCAAGGGGTCAGCCCCTTGCCTTTTCCAGGGCGGCCCCACAGGCCAGATCTAACCACATTGCAGGCCGATTATGGCCCATGGGCCTTGAGTTTGAAATGTTTGCCCTATACCATTTCAGACAAATGGCTCTCCAGTCTCTTCTCTTCATCCAGTGATGAAACACCCACGTCTGAAGGCACGGCGTTCCAATGGTTGATTGTTCTCATTTTAGGAAATTTCTCTTTGGTTCTAGGTTGCTTCTCTCCTTGATTAGTTTCCATCATTTCTTGTTGCCTTCTGGTGCTTTGGAAAATAAGGTTGATTCCTTCTTCTTTATGGCGGCACCTTAGATATTGCCACACTGCTCTCATGTCACCTCTAGTCCTTCTTTTCTCTAGACCAGCCATACCCGATTCCTGTAACCATTCATGTTTTAGTCTCCACGCCCCCAATTACCTTTGTTACTTTTGTTACTCTTCTCGGAACTCTTTTCAAAGTCTCAACATCTTTTTTCTAATGTGGTGACCCAAACTGTGATGCATTATTCCAGATGTGGTCTTACTGAGATTTTATAAAGCAGTACTAATAATACTTCTCATAATCGTAACTCGATCTCACTCTTTATGCAGCCAAGGATTACATTAGTTTTGGTTATTGCACACTGCTAGCTCAGCAGTTAAGTGATTGTCCACTAGGACTCCAAGATCTGTACTTGTGTAATTGTTTTTTCTTGCCAGTGTAAAATCTTATTTTTCTCTATATTACATTTCATTTTGTTGGATAGGACCCAGTGTTCGAGTCTGTCAGGATCCATTTGGATCCTGAGCCATTCTTCTGGAATGTTGGCTACTCCTGCCAACTTATTGTCATCTGCAAATTGGATGAGTTCCCCTCATCAAAGTCAATCTATTGCTTTGAATGTAATCACCATACCAATCTGACCAGCTGTGTTTTATCATGCCAGGAGTACTGAGCACAATATATAAATACAAATACTCTTAAGTACTCTCATTCCTGTAGTAAACAATCTAGTGGCAAAATTTAAATGGCTAATCAATTAAGATCTTAATTTTAAGTTTGCATATACATTTTGACAGTGCCACCAGATAATTATAGCCACCAGTAGGTAAACCATAGGAAGAAAGATAAAAAATTGTAATCCAAAAAAAAAGAAAGAAAAGAAAATACAGCCAAATGTAATTACAGCAGTCACTATACCACTCCATACCTGTCATTGCTATAACACACCTATAACACACCTCCATCCATTGCCTTTTGTTCTTTAAGCTTCTCACTCCTACTTTATGAGGATCTCATCAAGATAGTCCAATTACAATTTTCTTGGTTTACTTTTTCATCTTCCATTTCATATATTTTAGAGTTTGATTTTCATTCCTCCCTTCTTTATAACCAAACGTCAATGTATTTATTTTGTAGTGGTCACAGAGTTTTACCTTCATTCAACCCTGTTCATTCTGAACCCCTCTCTTGTTTTATTACACCCAAATTCTAAAGGATCTCGTTCCCATGGCATTCAATTTAGTGAGTTTTCTTTGATGCAGCTTTCACATCTCTGTAACAAACTGGGCAAAAGCACTCTCTGATTCATAGTGATTGCTTCTTTTTATAAACATTCATTTATTGCAGCAAACCCCATACTACCTATTGCCTTTCTACTGTCACTGCAGGTCTTAAAATTTCCACATTTATCCATCTTTAGTCAAATATTTTACAAAGTATACAGTTGTTCTAGTTTTTTTAGCCATTTATATATAACTAGCAATCATTGATTCCATTTTCCCTTCCAGACACAATTCTATTGGTGCTTGATACTTTAATGTTCAGATTCATATTCCTTGCTGCATCAGATATATATTTCATATTTGCATTATTCAGGTTGCCAGGCAAAAATGCAGCATTATCTAAACGAAACAGTATTATACATTTATGTCTGCATCTAAAATACATCAAATCCTAGCACAATTATTCCTTAGGCGTTGATCTGTTAATGCATAAATAAACAACAGGGTATTGTATAACTTTGTCAAAATACTTTACTTCAGTCACTGGCCAATATTACATATGGTACATATGGTAACATAAAACAGGAATAAAGGATAAATGAAACAAAAGGGAGTAAAAGAAGAACACAACCAGCATAGGTGAAACTTTGTTAATTCATTGTGAACACTGAGACTCTTAAACTACTTCTGGATCGAACATCATACAGGAAACAGATAAAACAGGAAAGTGACACTTATTATTCCGGCTCCAAACAGTTTGCTGCATACTTTCTCAGCCAAGTTGACCATTAGTGTCAAATTATGCTTTCATATCCAGTATTTCTGTTTGTGACTTGAGACTGTTTGTTTCAGTGAACTGGAGAGCATTTAATTGTCCAGAGTAGAGAAAAAACTAAATACAGACACTTAGAGCAATGCTTCAAGCTTTGGTTTATTCTTAAATTAAGTATCTATATTTCATTCATACTCTGCAGTCTTAATAAACAATTTATTCTTGGATATGGACTCCTTTCACTGCTGCACTCATAAGTAGGTTTTCATGAGAGAAAAAATACAATTGAACAAATGAAGTAGATTATAAGGTTTTTTTGAGTGCACTTCGTATTAGCTGCTCATACATTTGGAATGCATTTAAATACTCTCGAGAAAAATGAAATAATAATAATAACAATAAAAAATTAACTTCAATAGTCTTCACAGCTTGTTTTAAAATGCCTGTACAGATATTTATAAAAATAATTTCAATATGGCACAAAGGTGAAATCCTGAAGAAAAAAAAAAAACTACTCCAGAAGTTTTGAGTGCCTTACACAAAATGAGCTTCCCTGTGTTCCAGTTCTTGCACCCGCTTTGGCCTTAATCTCTGATAAGCGGGCTTCAAATCTGTAGGGGACACGGTTTCAAAATTGGGTTTTGGCTGCTTTCGCTGTTGGCTGGAGGAATCCAAAAAGCTGTGATCAAGGCCAGGATTCACACCTAGTCCTGGCATGTCGTTATGGGTTATTGCTGCACAGCGTTTGGACGCAGAAGTCTCATCATTTGGTTTGGCATTATTGTTGGGTGATGGTCTATAAAAGGTTCCTCCTGGCGGCTGGAAACATCTTGGCTTTTTCAAACTGCCAACAGGAGACGAGGCTGGGCAATGAGCTTCTCCCGCAGGCTTTATAGTTGGGATCCGTCCTGTACATGGCTTACAAAGAAGTATGGCATTCACTGAATTATGAACAACGTTGCCAGGTGGGTTTAAGGCACATGTATGTATAGATTCCTGGGTTAGGTTTTCCTGGATATTGGTCATAATCTTCGCTGTTTTTGACGTCATGTCATACTGTTTGTATTGCTTGTCCCAAGTCTTTTTCAGAGTTTGTGGGTCATAACAAGAGATTCTAGAGCCAGCGTTAGCAGAGGGAAGTGACTGTGTCTCAGAAATGTCTTCAATAATAAGACTTTTCCCAAGCTTGTCTGGGTTCAGACTTGAATCCTGGAAGTTTTGTTCATTTAAAGTACAAGAAGGAAGCATCGATCCTAAAGGTAAACTCACAGGACGAAAAAATGGCTTGGACCTTTGACAGCGCATCTGAACTTTGGTTATATGACGTTTATGTCTTATTAACTGATCACTTTTAACACCATCGGTTTCAAAGTCATGCTTCCCATTGTCTTGATCTGAAACTGGAGTCGCTTTATTTTCTAGAAAGGAAAGAATGTTTCGAGTGTCATCAAAAAGTATATACATTTCAGATAATCACATTTCTTCTTTATGTCTCTTCTTACACTTTGTTTTATAACAATTATGCCTGAAAGACAGAT